>NW_022473608.1:0-35000 GCF_009769535.1 Thamnophis elegans
GGAAAGAGATGTTTTTCCCTAAAGAGTCAATTATTTCCTGTCGGATCTATTGAGTCTCCATTGCCGTCTTCCAGAAAGCAGAAAAGGAAAACCAGCCATCTCTGCCCGATCATTACTGCAGGTTGTTTTTTTCCCCCTCCTCCTGCTCCTTCTTGGTAAATAAATCTCCTTCTTGAAACTCCGCCATTAGACATCATCCATCTCCAGATGAGAAGCAAAAGGTCGGGCGCTGAGCCCAGCAACAATACATAAATTAATTAAAGTTTCAAGGAGGGAGGTGAAAAACAGGACAGCCAAAAAAACAAGCTAGCTAGAATTGGCACCGGAGGAATGTCAGGTGGACAGAGCAGGGATGCTGTGAAGGCCTCAGGTGGGCTGGGAAGATCCACCAGATGAGAATCTGGGGACTTTTAAGCATCTTTTTCGAAATGTAGGGGGGGGTGGAGAAAAAAGAAACATCGGAAGCAGAGGTGGGTTCCTACCAGTTCGCACCTATTCGGTAGAACCGGTTCGTCAAATCTACCGAACCGGTTAGAAGAGGTTCCACCAGTGGACCCGGAAAGCAGGCCACACCTACGAAGAGGTTCCAAAAATTTTTGAAACCCACCACTGACTGACACACACACAAACACACACACACACACAGAGACTCATACAGAGAGAGAAATAGATAGGAAGAAAGGAAGGAAGGTAGGAAGGAAGGAAGAAAGAAAGATAGAAAGATAGAAAGAAAGAAAGAAAGAAAGAAAGAAAGAAAGAAAGAAAGAAAGAGTGTGAGAGAGAGATATGAAAGAAAAAAAGGAAAAAGGGACAGAGCGACAAAAGGAAGGAGAGAGAGAGAGAGAGAGAGAGAGAGAGAGAGAGAGAACACACATGGCCGGCAAGCCACTCCCACCAGGTCACATGGCCGGCAAGCCACTCCCAGAAAGGAGGCCACACCCACAGAGTAGGTTCCAAAAAATTTTGAAACCCACCACTGATCGGAAGTCACATTTCTGCATCCCAAGGGTGTCACAAAGCAGATCAAGTCTGGGTTTCCCTTTGTAGGGTTGAAAGAAACGTCCTTCTGGGTTCAGTTCCAAATGGGGGGGAAAAAAGACACTGGAGACATGGAGGCTGCTTGGAAAGATGGTTTTAATGGTGGACAGGACCACATGGCTTGAGTCCTGAACAGAAAAGGTGGATCACATGTTGGGTGCAGACTCCCGTGGGCCCATGCGGGGGCAAGCTCTCTAGGCTGTGTTTTGAATCCAGGTTTGGTTGAGTTCTCAGATGCCATGTGGGGAGTTGGGTAAAGGCTAACCGTGCCTTAATCCCACCCCCCTGGAGCTGAAGGGGAGAACTCTTTGTTATGTAAAGGGACTGGCTTGGCCATCTTAATGGCCCATTGACAAAGAGGGGTGGGGGCAGGAAGCTGCAGGGAGCTATTCTGTCTTTTAAAACACGTTTCTCCCTTTTCACATCCAGGGAAATATAATGTTCTGCCTTTTCAATATTTCCTAGGATATTTCATTTGGGGGGGGGGAGAAGGCTGGGTGATAACTTCCTACAGTAGGAAATCAGCAGCCACCCCTCTCCTAGAAAAAATGAGATATTTTAGGAAATATTAAAACTAAAAATATTAAACTCGGAACTAAAGATACGCTTAATAACCACGATGATTTGCTTAACAGATGCCCCCAAAAAATGTCATAAAATCCGATCGGTCGTGCGGTGACCCACTTAACGACCGACGTGACTTACAACTGTCATTCCTGGCTCAATTCTGGTCATACGTCGAGGATTACTTGTGCATGGACGGTTCTGTAGGAAATCAGCCCCCACCCCTCTCCTAGGAAAATGAGATATTTTAAGAAATATCAAAAGGGCAGAATATTTCCCCCTAAAAGGGAGGCAGGAACTCATCGCCCCCTCCTTTGTCAGTGCGCCATTAAGGCCTGAGCCAGTCTATTCTACATAACAAAGATCTACCTCCTTCAAGAAGAGCCATGATAAGAATCCCAAAGCCCTTTCATTACATCATCACCCAGCAAGAGTCAACCAAGCTTGAGACTCAGGACAGCCTACAGAGTTGCCCCTGCAGGGCCCCCATGGGAGTCTGACAACCAATCAGAATACAAGCTCAACTTCAAAAGCCCAGAGAGGGTATAAAACCCAGGGATTCTCCGCATCTCTGCCCTTTTTCTTCTAGATCTTCAAGGCATATGACCCACTTTTTGCCCAGGACCTCAAGCCATTTGATCCTGTCCACCATTAAACCATCTTTCCAAGCAGCCTCCATGTTTCCAGTGTCTTTTTCCCCACTTGGAAATGAACCCAGATGGGCATTTCTTTCAACACCTTCAAATGGGGATGAGAATAAAACCAGCTGTTCACAGGTGGGCCTTGAGTTAAAGCCTGTTCAAAACTACAACGGCACGAGAGCGACACACGCCCACTATTTACTTAACAACTGCTGTGATTCACTTAACAACCACAGCCAAAAAGATCGTACAACGGGGCAAAACTAACTTAACAACAGCCGTTCCCAGCGGCAGTAATTCTGGGCTCAGTTATGGTCGTAAGGTTGAACCCATGGAGTGACCCCGAAGAACAGAAGGAAGAGCTGCTACTGAAGTAAAAGGCAAAGGTTCTTCTCGCACATATGTGCTCATCGTTCCCAACTCTAGGGGGCGCTGCTCATCTCCGTTTCAAAGCCGAAGAGCCAGCTCTGTCTGAAGACGTCTCCGTGGTCATGTGGCCAGCATGACTAAACACCGAAGGAGCACGGAAGGTGGTTCCTAATTTTTCTACTCGCATTTTTTACGTGCTTTCGAACTGCTAGGTTGGCAGGAACTGGGACAAGTCACGGGAGCTCACTCCGTTACGCGGCGCTAGGGATTCGAACTGACAAACAGCCGACCTTTCTGATCGACAACCTCGGCGCCTTAGCCACTGCATCCTCTGCGACTGAGGACGTGGGTCAGATAAAAGTAATCCGAATCAGGAGCAGAAGTGCAACCGCCGAGGACTACTGGATATGGTGGCAATTTTAGGTGAATAGGAGTCGCGCCTTCCCTGTCTGAGCTTCCGTCCTTTGGATTAGACAAACCCCGGCGTTTAATGTTGTCCGGCAAGTAAACCTGAGCAAGGAAATTTAAAGCTTTCCGCTCCTTTAATTGAGCATCCGTGAAGTCAAGGGGGATGTTGTCTCCTTTAGAGAAACTCAGGCTGAAGGCGAGCTTCCCTTAAAGAAGAGATTTCCCCCCCACCTGGAAAGGAGCCGCCTGTATATAAAATTGCATTAGCCATCATGGGCCCTCTCTGCAGACCAGGCTGGCTGGAATGAGATGTAAACCTTGAAACACGATTAATCTCCGGAGCCTTTGGCCCATTTTTTTTCCCTCTGCTGCCACGGCTGACCTTCAAAAGTGCGGGTGGGGGGAAGCAGAGCTGCAGAAGAGGGAAGCTCCCTCTGAAGCCATCACAATGGACGCAGCAGCTGGCTGGGCAAGGCTGGTGAGGTTGGGGCCGGCCGGCTGGCAGTGGAGAGGGAGGCCAGGATGGGCATGGAGGGGGGAGTCTTGCCTCTCCCTCTGCTGGCGACATTAGCACCTGAGATTGCCGCCCTTGTCTGGAGGGCCATCAAGGGCCAGAGCGGTGATGGCAAACCTGCCACAGGTGGCACATGGAGCCATTTCTTAGGGCACGCAAGGCGTTGCCCTGTTTGGTGCGCGCGCTGTCCAGCTGATTTCGGACTTCATTTTCAGGCATTTTTCACCCTCCAGAGGCTTCTCTGAAGCTTCCGGAGTGCGAAAAATAACCCAGAAGTTCGGGAATAGACTTCCGGTTTGTGCGTTGAGCTGTTTTTTTCCCTCGGGAGGCTTCAGAAGATTTCCCTGAAGCCTCCGGAGGGAGAAAAACGGCCCTACGGGCAACCCGGAAGTTCAGGAACGGGCCATTTCTGACCTCCAGAGGGCCTGCCAGGGAGGGTGGGGGAGGCCATTTTCACCCTCCCCAGCTCCTAGAAAGCCTTTGGAGCCTGGGGAGGGCGAAAAAGGGGTCCACCAGGCCATCGTGTATCAAAAGCAAGGGGGGGAGTTGTGCGCATATGCACAGGGGGTCATGTGCGCATGTGCAAAGGGTCACGTGCGCATATGCAGGGGGAGGGCATGCACGAGCACAATCCACTCACGCTCCCCTCGCTTTTGGCATGTGATAGCAAAAAGGGTAGGCTTCACTGGGCTAGAGGAATGGATGAGCAGTGGTCTCATAGGGAAAGCTCCAGTGGTGGAATTCAGCCGGTTCGGACAAGTTCGGGCAAACCGGTAGCTCCGACGATCAGATGGTAGCAAACCGTTCCGCTCCCACAATCAGGCGGACCCGTCCCTGTGCTTTACTTACCTATATCCTCTCAGCTGATTTGCACTGCAGAGCAGAGCAAAACACCTGAGCTGTGCACTGCCCAGAAGTAACGTGGAAGGTGAGTCTTGTTCAAATTGTTGATGTGCACAGAGAGCGCATGTAAGGCACCAGCGTGTGCAGAGCATATGCGCGAAACACGTGATCACCGAACCGATAGCTGAACCAGCAGGATCCCACCACTGGAAGGCTCCTATACTGTGTCTCACACAGGTGGCGGGAGAGTGAGTAGGGGACCGGCCCCTGGGTATTTGCTACCAGGGGGGTCACCTTGATGGGATGGGAAGGTGGGCTTAGCATAGCATAGGATGCGCAGGAGGGAGGAGGAGGAGGAAGGGAAGAGGAGGAGGAGGAGGAGGAGGAGGAGGAGGGAGAAGGAAGAAGAGGAGAAAGAAGAGAAAGGAGGAGGAGGTATTGGATAGAGAGAAGGAGAGAGGGAGAAGGAAGAAGAAGAGGAGGAAGAGGAGGATGGAGAAGGAAGAAGAGGAGGAGGGAGAAGAAAGAAGAGGAGGAGGAGGAGAAAGAAGAGGAAGGAGGAGGAGGTATTGGATAGAGAGGAGGAGAGAGGGAGAAGGAAGAAGAGGAGGAGGAGGAGGAGGAGGAGAGGAGAATGAGAAGGATGGAGAGAGAGGAGGAGGAGGAGGGGGGGTTCTAAATTTAAATCCTCCAGGAAAAGATACCACTTCCACTCTTTCTGCACAGCAAGGTAGGCTGAGATGAGACAGAAGTGGCCTCAAGTGGGTAAATTCGAACCCATGTCCCTCCCTTAATCACTGCAATACCTCAATGTTTTGCATGATGGGGGGAAACACTCATGTTTTGCCCCCCCAAAAAACCCAGCAGGGTTCAAAACTATATTCCTGTTACAGAAATGTAGTTGAGCAGTAAAGCACATGGTGACTGTACTCTTCGTTTGCTCTGTGGTTCTTTATAGGAAACAGAATTTCTAACAGTCAATTAGCCCATTTGAGGGATTTTGCCCTGTTATGCCCTGGTAAAGGTTAGAAACAGGAGAGTTTTAATAGCACAGGCAGTCCTCCACTTATGACAATAAGGGAGCCCAAAATTTCCATTGCTAAGCAAGACACTTGTTCAGGGAGTTGTGCCCCATGTTATGAACTTTTATTTTTTGGGCATAGCTATTAAGCCAATCACTGCAGTTGTTAAGTGAATCAGGCTGTTGTTAAGCAAATCTATCTTCCCCTATGGACTTTGCTTGTCGGAAGCCGGCTGGAAAGGTCGCAAAACGGGATTACGTGACCCCAGGAACGCACAACTCTCAAAAATACATGCCAGCTGCCAAGGATCCAAATTTTGATTGCGTGACCACACGTGGATCCTGCAGCGGTCGTAAAGGTGGAAAACGGTCACTAAGCAAATGATTGTAAGTCGAGGACTTACCTGGAATAGTGGCCTCTTTTCCTCATGTCTCGGAACCCCCTTGTCTGAGCTGTTAGCCCTGCTAGGTAGGCCAAGCCAAGAAATCAGAAGAAGAAGAAGGGGGAAACACTCCAAGCAAGATTGGCTTCATAATAAAATCTTGCACGTCACTAAACCGATGGTTGTAAATTGAGGACGGCCTAATATATAGAATTATTGTTTTATTTCTTCCTTGGATTTGCACCGGGTGTCTACAACTTGGCGAATGAGACGAGGAGGGCCGGCCCATAATTTTGCACCTATTTCCCGTGGGAAAAGGTGCCCTTGAACACACATCTCCATTCTTCCTGGCCCAGCAATAAGCAATAAATTGCAATAATTATTAAGACCAGGAACCAATAGATAGAGACAGCGAGGTGGCTCTCTCTCTTGATTTATGAGATTTATTGACTATGTCAATCCCCCGGGGGCGTACAAAGCAAAACTTAATAACAAAATAATATCTAACGGTAATTTAAAATCCCCACCTCCGGCCCTTACACTCGCTGATTAAAAGCTTCGCGCGAAATATCCCCACCCTTGTTCCAATCTAGCCATCAAACCAGCGGGCCACACTGGGGTTTTCACATAGTCTTTGACTTATCGTCATCCGTTTTAGGGAACTGTTCAAAGTTATGTCACATGGCTGTTTTTCACCCATACGATCTTAACAGTGGTGGGATTCAGCCAGTCCGCACCTATTCGGGAGAACCGGTTGTTGACTTTCTAAGCAGTTTGGAGAACCGGTTGTTGGAATAAATCTTATTTTGTTTCCACTTTCCAAGGCTAATCCTGTAAGGAAGGCAGGAAAGAAACTTTCTGGCGTTTTTTCTAACCTAATCTTTATTGCCCTGCTTACAGAAATTGCCTCTCTGATTAATCCTTATTACACTGTAATAGCTAAGGTGAAGCGCCCATCGACCTGAGTGACGTTGAGTTGGCCACACCCATATGTTCACATGACCATTGAGCCACGCCTACTCAGCTGGTCATTAGGGCAGAGAACCAGTTGTTAAATTATTTGAACCCCACCACTGGTCCTATCTAAACCTTAAAGTCTTACAGCTGTCAAATTTGAACATCCCTGGGTTTTTTTTTCTAAAGGGTTAGGATCCAAGGGTCTTGTAACTTGACAGCTTTAAGACTTGCACACTTCAATGAGTTCCTGAGTCAACATAACTGGAGGAGGAATTCTGGGAGTTGAAGTCCACAAGTCTTAAAGCTGTCAAGTTTGAACACCCTGGGGTTTTTTTTCTAAAGGGTTAGGGGTGGAAGGGTCTGGTAACTTGACAGCTTTAAGACTTGCGTGCTTCAAATGCCAGAGTTTCTGAGCCAACATTTTGGCTGCTAAGCAAGAGCGATGTTAAGTGAGTTTCACCACATTTTACAAGTTGGCCACGCCCATCCAGTCACATGGCTGGCAAGCCACTCCCACTCAATCACATGGCTGGCAAGCCACTCCCACAAAACAGGCCACACCTACAGAAGAGGTTCTAAAAAAAATTGAAACCCACCACTGGACCTTAATAACAAAATAATATTGAAGGGTAAATTAAAAAAAAAACACCTCCTGCTCTTACATTCACTTAAAAACTTAGAGGGAAAATAGAATGGAATAGAATGAGCTGGAAGGGAGCTTGGAGGTCTTCTAGTCCAGCCCCCTGCTCAAGCAGGAGAACCTATACTATTTCAGGTAAGGGACTTTCTAGAGCAGTGTTTCTCAACCTTGTCAACTTGAAGATGTCTGGACTTCAACTCCCAGAATTCCCCAGCCAGCATTCGCACACATGCGCACAGGGGTAACTGTCAGGTGGTCCTCGACTTAACGATTATTCCTTTAGTGAACTTTTGAAGTTACAACTGCACTGGGGGGGGGGGGGGAAATGACTTACAACTGGTCCTCACCCTTACAACTGTGATAGCTTCCCTAAGATCATATGATCAAACTTTGGATGCTTGGCCAACCGGCATCGACTTATGAGAGCTGCAATATCCCAGGATCAGGAGATCACCGATCCAACAACCAAAATTGATAAGGGAAGGCCAGATTTGCTTAACGAGAGCACACGATTCACTTAATGGCAGTGATTTGTTCTTTGTTTGTTGTTTATTGGATTTATATGCCGCCCGTCTCCCAAAGGACTCAGGGCGGCGTACAACATTAAAAAAAAACCCCACATATTACAAAAGTTAAAAAGGAAATTAAATAAAGTAATCCAAAAACAAACCCAATTAATATTAACCATAAAATTTAAAAAATTAGCGATTGAAATTAACAATTAAATTAATCATTTATTTTACTCTGTTCAGGCCAGGCCGGCTTGCTGGAAAAGCCAACTTTTCAGGGTGCATCGGAAGGACCGGAGTGTGATGTACCCGTGGTTCGCTCATGAGGCCAATGTTGAGAAAAGACACAGACACAAGCTTTCTCGGGATGAGGCGGCCCAGATTGGGGTCTGGAAGCCCCTTTTATTGAGATAGGACAAAGGCAGGAGGAGCAATCAGCATGTGATTTAAGACAGCCTGTAAAACTACAATTGCTAATCTACTGCTCAGGGAAGTTCTGTCTATATATGGTCAAATCCTGGGCGTCATTGGGTAAGGCACATCTAGAGTGAACTATCAGGATGTTATGGAGTACTATCAGGATGTTATGTCCTTTAGGAGTTTGTTTTTTCCTGTGTGGTTCAGCGTGGCTGCGCATGCCCTGTTATGCACTGGGCCATGGGTGACCGCCACACCTACCCAAGGAGTTATATGACAACACCGGAGGTCGGGGATTTCCATTCTGTTGCTAACTAAGCAAGATGCGTTGTTAAGGGGGTCACGCTCAATTTTATAAAAAACTTTGCCGTGGTTTTTAAGCAAATCACTGCTGTTAAGTGAATCAGGCGGTCATCCAGCAAACGGCCGTAAGTTGGGGACTAGCTGTAATTCCTGGATGATATCAGTAGCCCCCAACTTACAAGAGTTCATTTAGTGACTGTTCAAACTTACAACGGCACTAAAAAAAAGTGAATTACGACCACTTTTCACACTTTGACCGTTGCGGCATCCCCATGGTTACGTGATTTACATTCAGACGCTTGGCAACTGACTCGTATTTACGATGGTTGCCGTGTCCCGGGGTCACGTGATCCCCTTTTGCGACCTTCTGACAAGCAAAGTCAACAGGGGAGCCCGTTTCACTTAACAACCGAATGACTAACTTATCAACCGCAGGGATTCGCTTAACAACTGTGGCAAGGAAGGTCATAAGATGGGGCAAAATTCACAATTCTCAAATGTCTCACTTAACAAGAGAAATGTTGGGCTCGGTTGTGGCCGTAAGTCGAGGACTACCTGTAGTTTCCAGCGGTTTTTCTCGCTTTCAGGTAACACCGTCCCTTCAAGTGAGAATGGTACATTTCACTTCGTATTGGGAAATATATTTATAGAACTGTTTTTATTCCTTGAACAAAATCGCCAAGAGTCGATTGTACTAAATCACCATCAGTCAAGCTTGGCTTGAAGTAGCTGACATCCGGCCCCATCATTTCCTCCGGGTTTTCTAGGTATCAAGTAACGCCCGTTAATTGCACCCTTCAAATAAGACCCGTCCCTTTCGCTGCATATTGGGAAGTTGTACTTATAGAAGTGTTTTTTATTGTGATTGGTGCAGCTTCAGACAGTGGCAAACAAAGATTATGGATAAATGCTCCCTTAAAATGACAGAGACCGAAAATAGAAATGGAAAGATTTTTCAGCGAAGTGTGGGAACCTGGAAGAAGACGAGGAACGAAAGGAAATTAAAACAAATTTCCAAGACTTTTGAAGTGATGTTTTGACATCCTACACAGTGTGAGGAATGAAAATAAATCTTAAGTTGTAGAAATGCCGATCGTAAAAGGCCCCTCGTGGTTACATAGGAAGACAAATAAGGGGGAGTAAGTGGGAGTTGCATGGTGGTTAAGGCATCAGGCTGGAAAACAGGAGTTTTCAGGGAGTTCTAACTCTAGTCCTTAGCCATGAAAGCCAGCTGGGTGATTTTGGGGAAGGGAGGGGTGAGGGAGAATGGGAGGGAGGGAGGAGGGGTGAGGGAGTGAGAGGGGAAGGGCGGGAGGGAGGGAGGAAAGGAGGAAGGAGCAAGGAGGGGAGGAAGGAAGGAGGGGTGATGGAGAGAGGGGGAAGGAGAAATGGAGGGAGGGGGAGGAAGAGAGAGAGGGGGGGTGGAAGAGAAGGAGGTAGGATGGAGGGGGGAGGGAGGGAGGGAGGGAGGGGGAGGAGAGAGGAAGGAAGGGGGAGGAAGGAAGGGGAAGAGGAAGGGAGGAGGGGTGATGGAGAGAGGGGGAAGAGAGAGAGGGGAAGAAAGAGAGAGAGGGAGGGAGGGAGGAAGAGAGGGAGGGAGGATGGAGGGGTGATGGAGGGAGGGAGGGGGAGGAGAGAGGAAGTAAGGGGAAGGAAGGAAGGAAGGGGAAGAGGGAGGAAGGGTGAAGGAGGGGGAGGGGAGGAGAGGAGAGAGGAAGGGAGGGGGAGGAAGAGAGAGGGGGGAGGAAGAGAAAGGGGGAGGGAGGAAGAGGGGGGAGGAAGAGAGGGGGAGGATGGAGGTGTGATGGAGGGAGGGGAGGAGAGAGGGAGGGAGGGGGGAAGAGAGGGAGGGAGGAAGGAAGGAAGAGGGAGGAAGAGAGGGAGGGAGGATGGAGGTGTGATGGAGGGAGGGAGGGGAAGGAGAGAGGAAGGGAGGGGGAGGAAGAGAGGGAGGGAGGAAAGGAGGGAGGAAGGAAGGGTGATGGAGGGGGAGGGGGAGGAGAGAGGAAGGAAGGGAGAGGGAGGAAGGGAAAGAGAGGGAGGGAGGGAGGGCGGAAGAGGGAGGAAGAGAGAAATGAAGGAAGAGGGAGGGAGGTGGGGAGGGAGGGAAGATGGAGGGGTGATGGAGGGAGGGAGGGGGAGGGAGGGAAAGAGGGAGAACATTCTACTTGTTAAGATGGTTACAATGGCACTATAAAAGTCATTTGGGATCATTTTTCCCTCGCCTGACCGTTTCACCATCCCCCGTGGTCATATGATCCAAATTCAGACACTTGGCATCTGTCTCATATTTACGACGGTCGCAGCGTCCCCCCAAGGTCACATGATGCCCCTTTTGCAACCTCATGGCCCACAAACTCACTGGGGGAAACTGGACTCCCTTCGCCACCGCCTGACCAACTTAACCTCTGCCGTGTTTCGCTTCACCTCCGTGGCAAGGAAGTTTATCCAATGGGGGCTAGACTCGCTTAACAACTGTCTCGCTTAGCAAGAGAAACGTTGGGTTCCCTTGTGGTTGTAAGTCGAGGACTACCTGGGCTGGTTTTTATTCTGAGCCACCGACAGACCAAGGGACGCTCTTGTCTTCCAGCCCAGCTATTTTTCTTTTAACAATAGCTTGGAGAAAGAGGTAAATAAAACCTCCAGGAGTTTTTCCAGAGCTGTTTCGTTTGCTATTTTCAACCCAGCCAGCTGTTGTTAAGAAACAGAAATACACCGGCTTTAAAAAATATATAAACCAGCCAATTTTGCAGCGAGGAGAGTGCATGCAAAAATAAAAAAATAAAATGCTTGACTCTTTTTCCCAGCCTTTTAAAAAAACAACACACAACTTTTTCCGTGGTTGTTTTTGAAACCAAGATTGACACCCTTCAGAATACAGAAGAACAGAGTGGGAAGGAAGGCAGGAAACCCTACACCGCTTCAGACAAATGGGGGCAACTGGGAGGGAAGTTGTTCCATTGATTAATTGTTCTAACTGTTGGAAAAATTCTTCTTCCTCTTCTTCCTCCTCCTCTCCTCCTCCTCCTCCTCCTTCCTCTTAGCATATTCCCGTAGGAGCAGGTCTGCTTTTCAGATCATTGAATGCCACTTTGCCTGGTAGGCTGCATCTCTAGGGTGCATGCCCTCAGCATATCTTTGTTGATGGTATCTTGCCATCTCTGTTTTGGATGCCCCTGAGGCCGCCGGCCATTGATTTCCATTTGCTAGGCAGCAGTGGTGGGATTCAATTTTTTTTACTACCGGTTCTGTGGCTGTGGCTTGGTGGCCACGGCTTGGTGGCCATGGCAGGGGAAGGATATTGTTAAATCTCCATTCCCACTGCACTCCAGGAGGTTACTGCAAAATCCCCAAGGAGGAGGAGGAGGAGGAGGAGGAGGAGGAGGAGGAGGAGGAGGAGGGGGGGGGGGAGGAGGAGGAGGAGGAGGAGGAGGAAGAGGAAGAGGAAGAGGAAGAGGAAGAGGAAGAGGAAGAAGAAGAAGAAACTTAACAGATAACCTTATAGGTCATCTAGTTCAGTGGCGGAATTCAAAAATTGTTACTTCCGGTTCTGTGGCTGTGGCTTGGTGGCCACAGCTTGGTGGCCATGGCAGGGGAAGGATATTGTTAAATCTCCATTCTCACTGCACTCCAGCAGGTTACTGCAAAATCCCCATTTTCTCCAGATCAGCTGGGACTGGAAGAAGAGGGAGGAGGAGGAGGAGGAGGAGGAGGAGGAGGAGGAGGAGGAGGAGGAGGAGGAGGAGGAGGAGAAGAAGAAGAAGAAGAAGAAGAAGAAGAAGAAGAAGAAGAAATAATAATTAACAGTTAACCTTATAAGTCATCTAGTTCAGTGGTGGGATTCAAAAATTGTTACTACCGGTTCTGTGGGCATGATTGGCGGGCCGTGGCAGGGGAAGGATAATGTAAAATCCCCATTTCCTCCTCGCTCCACCAGAGGAAGGATACTGCAAAATCCCCATTCCCTCCGCATCAGCTGGGACTTGGGAGACAGGGAATGGATGGGGGCGCGGCCAGCCAGAGGTGGTATTTACCGGTTCTCCGAACTACTCAAAATTTCTACTACTGGTTCTCCAGAACTGGTCAGAACCTGCTGAATACCACCTCTGCTGCAAGGTCGCCAGCTGTTGACTTCTAGTTGGTAGGCGGAAGGTGCTGCTCTCTGGACATGTCCATACCAGCAGTGTCAGCCTTCTCTCATCTTCTCTATAATTGGTGCCACGCCAAAATGTTGTCAAATGGTGTCACTTGTGATGGAGTTGAGAAGGGAGATGCCCGACATCCAATGGAGCCTTCGCATTGCCACGGCATGGAGAGAGCTTTCGGTCCCTGTTGTTGGTGCCCAGCATTCGGTGCCATTAAACAACAGCCTGTGTCTACCCCAAATCCTTGGGAAGGATAGTAGACAACAACTGTCATAGCCAGTCTAAACATCTGGCTGACTTTGCGACCAACCATAATATTGATATTTTGCTGTGGTTCCTAGTTAACTTGGCTTTGCTTTCTCAGCTCGTAATGCTTCATTATCTTAGCTCATTAGCTAAGTTTAATTAGGTAATTAAGCTTAGTTTAGCTTAGGCTTAGTTTAAGCTTAATTTGCTTAGCTAATGTGCAAAGCTAACGCTTAGCTTGTAATGCTTTTTTTTTAGCTAGTAATGCTCAGCTGTGTATTCCATCCAGCCAAATTAGTAAATAGCCCAGTTGTATTTTAAACTGGGTTTGCCCCTTTTCCTCTCCTGCTCTCCAGTTCAGAAATAGACCAGGGTTTAAGCCACAACAGCAGTGCACAACCGAGAAAACACAATTCATAGGGGGTTTTGTTGATGGGGTTTTAAGATCAGGAAGATGATTTATAGAAACTTGGAAAGTAAATAAGAAATTCTCTGTTCGTTAGCAAGTCTGCGGTAATCAGATCTCTGTGAATTGTTTGATCATCTTTCTCTTTTAAACCAAAGACTTAAGAACTACAACTCCCAGAATTCCTCAGCCAGCATGGCTGCTGGGGAATTCTGGGAGCTGACGTCCACACATCTTAACATTGCTAAGATTTAACAGATGTGTTGGAAGAAATATCCAGGTCGAGTTCCAAGCCAGGAGAAAGACACTGCAGACAAAATGGAGGTTGGAGGCTAATTGGAAAGAGGGCCTGTTTATTGATGAAGCAGGACCACCAAGCACATGGGATTCTGGGACAGCTGACCACATGGAGTTGAGAGTGAGGGGTTTGTATTCCTTCTCATGGGCTTTGAACTTGAGCTTCCTGTTCCTGTGCAAGAATATGCATTCTATTGGCTGTTGTCAGACTCCGATGGGGCCATGTAAGGGTCATGTTTGTCTGAGCTAAGTTTGGCTGAAGTTTGGGTGGAAATGCAATGTCCTTAGGAGGTTGTGCAATGTAGTGAGCCCTGTGTCTTGGTAGGTTAATGTGATGTACCCGTGGTTCGTCCATGAGGCCAATGTTGAGAAAAGACACGGACACGAGCTTTCTCGGGATGAGGCGACCCAGATTGGGGTCTGGTAGCCCCTTTTATTGAGATAGGACAAAGGCAGGAGGAGCAATCAGCATGTGATTTAAGACAGCCTGTCAAACTACAATTGCTAATCTACTGCTCAGGGAAGTTCTGTCTATATATGGTCAAATCCTGGGCGTCGTTGGGTAAGGCACATCTAGAGCGAACTATCAGGATGTTATGTTATGCACTATCAGGATGTTATGGAGTTTGTTTTTTCCTGTGTGGTTCAGCGTGGCTGAGCATGCCCTGTTATGCACTGGGCCATGGGTGACCACCACACCTACACAAGGAGTTATATGACAACAGGTTAATCTTATTATTTCCGAGAGGGTCATCTCTTAATCCCATCACCCTGGAGCTGAAGGTCTAATTGTCTTGTAGATAGGCTGGCCAAGTCCTTCTCAATGGACACCAAACATCTGCTGGTGGGGAGGGAGCTGGGGCTCTGAGTTTCCGTCTCCCTTAAAAAAATTATTTCTCTTTTGGGGGAAATATTTTAACCTGCGTTTTTAATATTTCTCAAAATATTTCATTCTTCTAGGAGGGGCGGTAGCTTCCCACAGATGTTTCATGCTGGCCTGTATTTATGACGGTTGCACTGTCCCACAGTTATGTGATCACCAAACCCCCACCCAGCTTCTACCAAGTAAAATCAATCAAGTCAGGTTCACTTAATGACCGCATGATTCGCTTAACCCGTGCAGTGATTTGCTTAAGAAGTGCGGCAAAAAAAGGTCACAAAATGGGACACAGCTCCCCAAATGACTGTCGTGCAACAGAAACTGGGGGATCAACTGTGGTCGTAAGTCAAGGATCACCTGTATATAACGCCCGCCAAACCAGCTTTATTACGAAGCTCTCCTTCCTCCTGTAGCCACATTTAAAATTCACAGGCTGCTCATCGATTCTCACGCAAACTATTCTGGGAGAAATTTGTTGCCACGACTTGGAAAGTTCATGAGAAGCAATTTGTTCAGTCGGCATTTTTAATTCCCCTCTTCTCGAATCGATCGACACGCCAAAAGAGCCATCCTCCGAAGATACTCAGCTTGGTTTTGCAATACAGGTAGTCCCTGTATTAACATCATAATTGAGCCAGTGGTGGGATTCAATTTTTTTTTAACTACCGGATCTGTGGGTGTGGCGTGGCTTTGTGGGTGTGGCTTTGTGGGTGTGGCTTTGTGGGCATGGCAGGGGAAGGTTACTGCAAAATCCCCATTCCCTCCCGATCAGTTTCCTATGCCACACATCTTCAAACGACTCCGGGAGGCTTACACCAGAGGTGGATTGCTCCTGGTTCAGGGGTGGGTTCCTGCCAGTTCTAACCTCTTCTATAGAAGACATTCCACAAATTTACCTTACCGTTTAGAAGCGGTTCCAGCTCCCTCCCCCCGCCCATCTGGACATCATCAAGATGAAGAGTGAGAGGAGGAATTCTGGGAGTTGAAGTCCACAAGTCTTAAAGTTGTCAAGTTTGAACACCCCTGGGGGGGGTTCTAAAGGGTTAGGGGTGCAAGGGTCTTGTAACTTGACAGCTTTAAGACTTGCGTGCTTCAAATGCCAGAGTTCCTGAGCCAACAGGACTGGAGGAGGAATTCTGGGAGTTGAAGTCCACAAGTCTTAAAACTGTCAAGTTTGAACACCCCTGGGTTTTTTTTTCTAAAGGGTTAGGGGTGCAAGGGTCTTGTAACTTGACAGCTTTAAGACTTGCATGCTTCAAATGCCAGTTTCTGACCCAACATTTTGGTTGCTAAGCAAGAGCGTTGTTAAGTGAGTTTCACCACGTTTTACAAGTTGGCCATGCCCACCCAGTCACATGGCCAGCAAGCCACTCCCACAAAGCAGGTCGCACCTACAGAAGAGGTTCTAAAAAAATTTTAAATTGAATTTTTTGAAACCCACCACACTCCTGGTTCGGCCTGTTTCCGCAGAACCAGTAGTGGAATTCAGGCCTGGGTGGGTCGCAGAAGTGGCAGCCACCCAGGTTTGCCACGCCCCCAAATCGTTTCCCTCGCCGCCACTGGGCTGCAGCCATATTGGTTTTTAGTGACTGCGTGTCAGTGGTGGTTTCTGGATCCCGTTGCAACTGGTACGCTGTAATGGGGGCTGCAGTGCACGCATGCGTACTTAACCCCCCACCCTCCTGACTCTCCAGCTGCTCGGTCGAGCGTCACGCAGGCGCCGTAAACCAGTGCGTGAAAGCCCCGATCAACTCAAATAGCGGTAAGGAGAACAGGTGGGTGGGTGGGACCTCCGGAGCACCGTACTGGAATGGTCCCTGGTGCTCCCAGCAGGCACTGATATGCTCATACCACCCGAGGTGGTTAGGGTGCAGTACTGCAGGCCACTTCAGCTGACTGTTATCTGCAGTTCGGCAGTTCTAATCTCACCGGCTCAAGGTTGACTCAGCCTTCCATCCTTCCGAGGTGGGTAAAATGAGGACCCGGATTGTTGTTGGGGGCAATATGCTAACTCTGTAAACCGCTTACAGAGGGCTGAAAGCCCTATGAAGCGGTATATAAGTCTAACTGCTATTGCTATTGCTATACCGGTCGTATCCCACCATTGCTGCATGTGCGTGAAGAACAATTTGCATTGAACCATGCACATGCATGCGCATTGCGCACGGGTTGTTGGAATCCATTCCCGGTGTGTGTGTGCAGGGCAGTTTCTGCTGTCTGAAACACATATACACAGGGATGCAAAAACATCGCACCAGAAACATCTTTCCGGCCTAAACGGCCAGGACTCACTATGCAGCCTCATGTAACATGAACTATGTGAGCCAGCTACTCCCACACATGCCCTTTCCCCTCCCAATGCCATGCAGCTTGTAACTTTCTATTTCTCCTTGTGTAGGTGTGGTGGTCACCCATGGCCCAGTGCATAACAGGGCATGCGCAGCCACACTGAACCACATAGGAAAAAACAAACTCCTAAAGTACAGAACATCCTGATAGTACTCCATAACATCCTGATAGTACAACATAACATCTTGATAGTTCACTCTAGATGTGCCTTACCCAATGACTCCAGGATTTGACCATATATAGACAGAACTTCCCTGAGCAGTAGATTAGCAATTGTAGTTTGACAGGCTGTCTTAAATCACATGCTGATTGCTCCTCCTGCCTTTGTCCTATCTCAATAAAAGGGGCTCCCAGACCCCAATCTGGGTTGCTCCATACCGAGAAAGCTCGTGTCCATGTCTTTTCTCCACATTGGCCTCATGGATGACCCACGGGAACATCACAACAGGTTTGCGAACCGGTAGTAAAATCCGGCAGCAACCCACCCCTGGCTTACACACTACAAATTGCCCAGCGTTTCTATCCGCACAAAAAAAAAATCTGCATTCAAAGAAGCGTGCTGGAAATTATATCTGTTTGAGGGGCGACTATTTTTTTAAATGAAATAAAGTAAAATGCAAAACAGACCAAATGGGGAGAGGTGGGAGAGGAAGAAAGGAGATACGAGGATGTGGCTCGTTCATCACACTTTCCTGGCCCAATCCGGCCTTTGCAAATATTTCTGAGATGCAAATGTTTGCTAACCTTCTATAGGAGTTGCTTATTTGATTTCATTTTAAGTTATTAATGGGGTGGCCAGCTGCATGCTTTTCAACCCTGGCTAGACGGCCCAAAGCTGAATTATTTCAAGCTCTATATTTTTTAAAAAAAAAACATGTTAAAAAGAATGAGCCATGGCTATCCAGACCCAGGGCGTTTATAAAGACAGCCACATACACCTGCTTACTAACTCTCTTATCTTATTTAGTTTATTATTCAAACAGAGCTGCAGGAAATTGGCTGCTCTGACAGCCACAATGATACCATCTCAATAGTCTTTTCAAGGCCCCGCTTTTTTCCACGTGGATGATCATTACCCTTATATTCTTGGCTCCAGGAGGGGACAACGGCTTCCTGGGGTGACGATCAATCAAGCCGCTTCATAAGGATGTAAAAAAAAACAAAAAAACACCGCAGATTTCAATAGCGGCAGATTTACCAAAAACTAAAGACACTCGCTGAAACATAATCCGCCTTGGTGCGCACGCTGCGACGGAATAGATCTGGTTTTATGCCCACTTTGGTGGGGAGGGTTCCACCACAAATGCGCGAACGACAAAAGCGCGCCTGACTAAACCGCGGTGACAAAACCGCGGTGACAAAACCGTGCCGACGAATGAGCGCCGAAGCGCGCCGACAACAGCGCGCCGACAGAAGCGCGCTGTAACCTAACCCTAAACCTAACCTTAAACCTAACCCTAAACCTAACCCTAAACCTAACCCTAAACCTAACCCTAAACCTAACCCTAAACCTAACCCTAAAACTAACCCTAAACCTAACCCTAAACCTTACCTTAACTTAAATCGCGCTTCTGTCGGCGCGCTGTTGTTGGCGCACTTTTGACATCGCAGTTTTAGCGCCACGGTTTTGTTGGCGCCCTTTTGTCGTTCGCACATTTGTCGGGTCATGGGTGGGGAGGACTTCTTTGGGAAGGAGGTGTAAGAAAGGGGGGGGTGTTAGGAGAGTTGGTGGCGGAGCCAGCCAGGTGTTCAGGCGGAATTTGGCATTTTTGTCCACCTATTGAGTCTTTCCCCAGGACCTGGGATAGGCAGGTGGCAATGTTTGATGGTGTTGAAAGTCTCCACCCATTGCTTCTTGTTCTGCGTTCAGGTGCCTTGGAGAATAGTTTGACTCCCTCTTCTTTGTGGCAACTCCTGAGATATTGGAAGGCTGCTATCATGTCTCCCCTGGTCCTTCTTTTCATTAAACTAGACACACCCAGTTCCTGCAACCGTTCTTCCTGTTTGAGCCTCCAGTCCCCTAATCTTCTTTGTTGCTCTTCTCTGCACTCTTTCTAGAGTCTCCACATCTTTTCTACATCATGGTGACCAAAACTGACTGCAAATATTCCAAGTGTGGCCTTACCAAGGCCTTATATAGTGGTATTAAGACTTCACGTGATCTTGATTCTCTCCCTCTGTTTCTGCAGCCTAGAACTGTGTTGGCTTTTTTGGCAGCTGCTGCACACGGCTGGCTCCTATTTAAATGGTTGTCCACTAGGACTCCAAGATCCCTCTCACAGTTACTACTATTGAGCAAGGTACCACCTATCCTGTACCTGTGCATTTCGTTTTTCTTCCCTAAATGTAGAATCTTACTCTTTTCACCATTGAATTTCATTTTATTAGATAGCGTCCGAATGTAAATCATGTGATCACAGGGATGCTGCAACGGTCATAAGTGTGAAAAATGGTCTTTAAGAGTGTTGCAGCATCTCCATGGTCTCGCGATCAAAATTCATATTTATCGGATTCATATTTATACAATACAATACAATAGCAGAGTTGGAAAGGACCTTGGAGGTCTTCAAGTCCAACCCCCTGCCTAGGCAGGAAACCCTATACCGTTCCAGACAAATGGCTATCCAACATCTTCTTAAAGACTTCCAGTGTTGGGGCATTCACAACTTCTGGAGGCAACTTCTGTTCCACGGATTAATTGTTCTCACTGTCAGGAAATTTCTCCTCAGTTCTAAGTTGCTTCTCTCCTTGATTAGTTTCCACCCATTGCTTCTTGTTCTACCCTCAGGTGCCTTGGAGAATAGCTTGACTCCCTCTTCTTTGTGGCAGCCGTTGAGATATTGGAAGGCTGCTATCATGTCTCCCTTAGTCCTTCTTTGTATTAAACTAGGCCCATACCCAGGTTGCAAAAGGGGATCACACGACCCCGTGACACTGCGACTGTCATAAAGATGAGTCAGTTGCCAAGCACCGAAGTGAGCTCCAGTGGCCGCTGGCAGGGGGGGGGGCACAATAACTAAAATCCTCTGCTTGAACAGAGGGTTGGACTAGAAGACCTCCAAGGTCCCTCCTTCCACCCATACGATTTTAGGTCATATCTTCCTCTGTTTTAACTGCAGATCAATGGGAGGGAAACTCCCAGGCAATCCTTCCGTTTGAAAGCGTGGAATCGGAGACGTTATCCCTGGGAGAGGGGCTTGCCGTATTGAAAAGGGTCTTCCTTTTTCTGCTGCTTGTCATTATTTTTTGATTACGAGGTTGTTTCGTGCCCTGGACTGTGAGCCTCCTGCCCTGATGGTCTCCTGGCCCTCAACCTTAATTGCATCCTAGAATTATAATTCCCTACCAACTTCAATTAGCGGTTTAATTAGTCAATTATACTGAGAACAGCAGCGTTTCGGAGAACAGGTGTGAAGTTTTGGGCTGAAGCCAAGAAGGTTGTAATTCTTTAACCCAATGCAATTTACACCTTGTGTTAGGATATAATACAATTACAATCCTCAGCTAAGGGCAGTCCTTTTTGTGTGTGTGTGTGGTTGTCGTTGTTATTAATTTTGCTTTGGTCAAGCAAGAAAAAAAATCACCCTAGGTTTCTCTCTCTCTTTTTTTCTTTTTCTTGGAACCGACTAGATCCCGCGGCAAAATTGAACACAGGTAGTCCTCAACATACAACTGCAGTTAAACCAGAAAGCCACAGTGGCGCAGTGGTTAGAGCGGAGTACTGCAGGCTCCTTCGGCTGACGGCCGGCTGCCTGCAATTTGGCAGTTCAAATCTCACCAGGCTCAATGTTGACTCAGCCTTCCGTCCTTCCCAGGTCAATAAAATGAGGACCCAGATTGTTGGGGGCAAGAGGCTGACTCTGTAAATCCTCATACAAGCACTCTAAGTTTAAGTGCTAAGTGGGAAGGAAGGAAGGAAGGAAGGAAGGAAGGAAGGAAGGAAGGAAGGAAGGAAGGAAGGAAGGAAGGAAGGAACAGTGGTGAGAATACAGTATTTCAGAGTGACTCTGCCCACTGCCATCAGTTCAATCCTGACCAGCTCAGGGTTGACTCAGCCTTCCATCCTTCTGAGGTCAGCAAAATGAGGACCCAGATTGTTGGGGGCTACAGATAGAGAGATAGATAGATAGGCAGTCAGATAGAGATAGATAGATAGATAGATAGATAGATAGATAGATAGATAGATAGATAGATAGATGATAGATAGATAGATTGATAGATAGATAGATAGATAGATAGATAGATAGATAGATAGATAGATAAGCAGTCAGATAGATAGATAGATAGATAGATAGATAGATAGATAGATAGATAGATAGATAGATAAGCAGTCAGATAGATAGATAGATAGATAGATAGATAGATAGATAGATAGATAGATAAGCAGTCAGATAGATAGATAGATAGATAGATAGATAGATAAGCAGTCAGATAGATAGATAGATAGATAGATAGATAGATAGATAGATAGATAGATAGATAAGCAGTCAGATAGATAGATTAGATAGATAGATAGATAGATAGATAGATAGATAGGCAGTCAGATAGATAGATAGATAGATAGATAGATAGATAGATAGATAGATAGATAGATAGATAGATAGATAAGCAGTCAGATAGATAGATAAGCAGTCAGATAGATAGATAGATAGATAGATAGATAGATAGATAGATAGATAGATAGATAGATAGATAGATAGAAGAGAGAGTGGATAGATAGATAGATAGATAGATAGATAGATAGATAGATAGATAGATAGATAGATAGATAGATAGATAGATAGATAGATAGATAGATAAGCAGTCAGATAGATAGATAGATAGATAGATAGATAGATAGATAGATAGATAGATAGATAGATAGATAGATAGACAGACAGACAGACCGACAGACAGACAGACAGACAGACAGACAGACAGACAGACAGACAGATAGATAGATAGATAGATAGATAGATAGATAGATAGATAAGCAGTCAGATAGATAGATAGATAGATAGATAGATAGATAGATAGATAGATAGGGGCTTAGAGAAGGTTGTAAAGCACTGTGAAGTGGTATATAAGTGCTTTTGCTATTTCCACTGTTAAGCAAGAGAGCTCCTAACGTCAAAAGGATTGTTCTGTTTAGTAACACCGTTTTGATTTGTTGTTGTTTTTTTAAATAAAAGTCCTGCCTGCATGCCATCCTTTCCATCTTCTTTCACAAGAATAATTGCTCGTGACAGGCATTCCTTGACTTACGACCACAACTGAGCCCAAAATTTAGGTTGCTAAGCTAAAAAAAATAGCTGTTGGCTGAGAACTACCCCCTTTAGCGACCTGTCTCGCCACCATCGCTAAGCAAATCACTGCCATTGTCAAGTTCGTCCCATAGTTGTTAAGCGAATCCAGCTTGCCCGGTGGCGTTGCTGGTCGGAAGGTCGCAAAAGGGGATCAGGTGACACCCCCCCCCCCAGGACACTGTCACCGTCATAAAGATGAGTCAGTTGCCAAGCGTCGGATGCGAGAAAAGCCAAACTTGAGTCCCTTTATTCAGTGCTGCTATAATGCTCTGTAACGCTGCTATAACGCGGTGGCGCAGTGGCTAAGACGCTCAACTTGTCAATCAGAAAGGTCGGCAGTTTGGCGGTTCGAATCCCTAGTGCCGCATAACGGAGTGAGCTCCCATTACTTCTGCCAGCCTAGCAGTTCGAAAGCTTGTAAAATATACAAGTAGAAAAATAGGAACCACCTTTGGTGGGAAGGTAACAGCGTTCCGTGCGCCTTCAGCATTTAGTCATGCCAGCCACATGACCACGGAGACGTCTTCGGACAGCGCTGGCCTCTTCGGCTTTGAAACGGAGATGAGCACCACCCCCTAGAGTCAGGAACGACTAGCACATATGTGCAAGGGGAACCTTTATCTTT
Organism: Thamnophis elegans; assembly: GCF_009769535.1. Taxonomy (NCBI): domain Eukaryota; kingdom Metazoa; phylum Chordata; class Lepidosauria; order Squamata; family Natricidae; genus Thamnophis; species Thamnophis elegans. The sequence continues at coordinate 22,841 of NW_022473608.1, forward strand.
ACCTATAATTTCCAACGGTTACTAAACAAATGGTTTTAAGTTGAGGGTTATCTCTATATAATATAGAAAATTGAGTAGATAGGGAAAAAAATGTATTTTCAGGGGGGAAATGTGACATTTACAGCCAGATATGTAATGATATTTGCAGGCATCCAGCCTTAGCTTGTCCTCTCTTATTTTGCACCTCGGGCAGTTTAAAGAAAGAAACAACATTTTAAATACCTTTTTTGAACTCACACTGTTTTAAAATTGCAAGCAGATAGAAAAAATAAACAAACACACAAACCCAGATGCTACAGCAGCAACTCTTTTAAAATGCCAGGAAAAAGGAATGGAAAGCAACCAGGAATAACACAAACTACACAGTTGCGTCACGCAAAAAAGGATGGAAGAGAGCAGAGATTTCTACAGGTACAAACTTATGACTGTCACTGAGCCTGGAATTGTAGTCATGGTAGTCATTAAATGGGTCGCCGGGTGACGTCACCTGATTCCATGACCAGTTGTAAATAGCAGTTAGCAATAGCAGTTAGACTTATATACCGCTTCATAGGGCTTTCAGCCCTCTCTAAGCGGTTTACAGAGTCAGCATATCGCCCCCAACAACAATCCGGGTCCTCATTTTACCCACCTCGGAAGGATGGAAGGCTGAGTCAACCCTGAGCCGGTGAGATTTGAACAGCCGAACTGCAGAACTGCAGTCAGCTGAAGTAGCCTGCAGTGCTGCATTTAACCACTGCACCACCTCGGCTCTTTGGCAGTGGTGGGATTCAAATAATTTAACAACCGGTTCTCTGCCCTAATGACCAGCTGGGTGGGTGGGGCTCGGTGGTCATGTGACTGGGTGGGCGTGGCCAACTCAACGTCACTTACGTCGATGGGCGCTTCGCCTTAGCTGTTACAATGTCATAAGGGTTAACCGGAGAGGCAGTTTCTGTAAGCAGGGCAATCAAAATTAGGCTAGAAACAACACCAGAATGTTTCCTTCCGGCTTTCCTTACAGGATTAGCCCTGTGAAGTGGAAAAAAACAAAATGAGATTTCTTCCAACAACCGGTTCTCCAAACTGCTTAGAAAGTTAACAGCTGGTTCTCCCGAATAGGTGCGAACCGGCTGAATCCCACCACTGTGTAAAGGGAACACTGAAGTCATTAACCAAACCCCTGTTGTGGCCTGCAACGCCCACTGGAGCTGGCAGCAGATTCGGAAAGTGAGGAGGTTGGGGAGGAAGATGGGCCAGTTCTGGAGTCTGGGGAAGGCTCTGATGAGGGCTCTGTGTCGGAGGCAGAGACCGTCCGACAGTTATCAGCTGCCTAACTCTGCCAATTTTTCATATTTTGAAGTTGGCAAAGTAAGATATTGTCCCGTCCGGCTTTGTTTGAATCCTGCCTTTCCACAGATCGTTTCCAGCTCCCTGTTTTCGGCGCGAACAATGAAATTTTTAGAAAGAAAAGAACTCCGGCTACAAATTATTCACCGTAATAGACATTTTCCTAATCCTTGAAATACCATGAATGATTAAAAGACAGCAGAGACAGAGATAGAGAGAACGAGAAGGCATAAAACCTGGCCTGCGGAGCGTTTTAAGCTCATTTGAAATAATGGGTATTTCCAGAATTGATAAGAAGAAGGAAACCTTTTACATTTTGCCAACGTATTTCTGAACACTGTTGGAAGGGCAGTTTCATTGTGATGGTGGTTCTAATATTGTCTCAGTCATTGTATGCAACTTTCCTAGCTGGCTTATTTTTTAAAATCTGAACATGTTCCCCAGTGGGATAAAGCGGGGAGACTTTTAAACTGCCCCCCAAAAAGAGACATTTGTACCCATTCCTGGATCACCTCAGATTTAAAGAGATGGAAGGGTGTCATTAAATTAATGGAAGGAGAAGTTGGTTTTCTAGCATATGAAATACTCTCTTCACAGCAAGGGACCCTAGCTGAATTCAAAAACAAACTCTTGTTCACCAGAAGTTTATTTTCATAAATCAGTCAAGACAGCAAACACCGATAATAATCCTTCCTCCTCCTATTTTGCCAACAAGAACAGCCTTGTGAGGTGGTTCGGCTGAGACAGAGGGACCGGCTCGAAGTCACCCAGCTGGCTTTCATACCTAAGGTAGGACTAGAACTCACCATCTCCTGGTGTTCAGGCCAAAGTCACCTGTCAGCTTTCATGCCTAAAGTGGGACTAGAAATCACAGTTGCCTGGTGATTGGCCCAAAGGCACCCAGCTGGCTTTCATCTCTAAGACAAGGCTAGAACTCACAGTCTCCTGGTGATTGGCTCAAAGTCACCCAGCTGGTTTTCATCTCTAAGGCAAGACTAGAACTCACAGTCGCCTGGTGATTGGGCCAAAGTCACCTAGCTGGCTTTCATACCTAAAGTGGAACTAGAACTCACTGTCCTGGTGATTGGCTCAAAGTCACCCAGCCGGTTTTCATACCTAAAGTGAGACTAGAACTCACAGTTGCCTGGTGATTGGCCCAAAGACACCCAGCTGGCTTTCATCTCTAAGACAAGGCTAGAACTCACAGTCTCCTGGTGATTGGCTCAAAGTCACCCAGCTGCTTTTCATACCTAAAACGGGACTAGGAATCACAGTCGCCTGGTGATTGGCCTAAAGGTACCCAGGTGGCTTTCATCTCTAAGGTGAGACTAGAACTCACAGTCTCCTGGGGATTGGGGCAAAGTCGCCCAGCTGGCTTTCATGCCTAAAGTGGGACTAGAACTCACAGTCTCCTGGTGATTGGGCCAAAGGCACCCAAGTGGATTTCATCTCTAAGGCAAGACTAGAACTCACAGTCTCCTGGTGATCAGGCCAAAGTCCCCCAGCTGGCTTTCATGCCTAAAGTGGGACTAGAACTCACAGTCTCCTGGTGATTGGCCCAAAGTCACCCAGCCAGCTTTCATGCCTAAGGCGGGACTAGAACTCACAGTCTCCTGGTGATTGGGCCAAAGTCCCCCAGCTGGCTTTCATGCCTAAAGTGGGACTAGAACTCACAGTCTCCTGGTGATTGGCTCAAAGTCACCCAGCTCGTTTTCACACCTTCAGGCAGGACTAGAACTCACAGTCTCCTGGTGATTGGGCCAAAGTCACCCAGCCGGCTTTCATTCCTAGGGTGGCACTAGAACTCACCATCTCCTGGTGATCGGGCCAAAGTCACCCAGCTGGCTTTCATGCCTAAAGTGGGACTAGAACTCACAGTCTCCTGGTGATTGGGCCAAAGGCACCCAAGTGGCTTTCATCTCTAAGGCGAGACTAGAACTCACAGTCTCCTGGTGATCGGGCCAAAGTCACCTAGCTGACTTTCATAGCTAAGGTAGGACTAGAACTCCCTGTCTCTTGGTACCTTATCCACTAGACCAGGTGTGGGGAATGATGGTGCTGCTTGGTTTCGAAAACCTGACATTCGCAGCCAAGCTTGTAGAGCCAACAAGTCGAAGAAAAATAATCCCTCTTAAACAGTTTGGTTTCCGTAGGCTCCTCTCTCGCGTATGCGCTGGAAATGGAGAGGTTTTTGCCTCCAGCGCCCCGTGATGGATACCGAAGTTCCCACAATTGTCGTAGCCGCGTAGAAAGCAGACACCAGGCGTTCCTCTTTTTTGCTAATGGGCCTCGCTCAGGTCCTTCTCGGGGTATCGTTATTCCTGTTTCGGAGATAGCTGCGGATCTTTTAACACGGGGCCTGAGGATTTAACGAGCAATTTAGCCCGAGTGCCAGACGGGAGATGTTATCGCTCTCCGTCAGGCCGAGGTCAAATTGACAACCTGCTTAATTGAAGTAGGCGAGGTATTTCGGCCTGAGAAGGAGATTGTTTTCATCCAGAATCTTGGGGAGAATAACCCCAACGAGGCAACCTTCAAAAGACAAAGATTTGCCTACTATTCAAGAATGGATGTTAAAAGTAACAAAACTTAGCAGAGATGGCTAAAATATCAGCACATCTCAAGGATCATTCAGACGAGGAATATAAGCTGGAGTGGAGAAGATTATATTCAAAAGAAATATGGGACTAAGAAACTCCAGATAGTTTATGACTGAATGAGCAAGGAATGATATAAGTAGAGTTAGTTTAACAAAAGGGGAATTAAAGTACAAGTGAGGGATGATGCTAAAGTGTGTTAGTTTATTTTAGAATATGGTTGTTAAAGATTTATACCCTGTATTTGCTCTGGGAGGTTGGGAGGGAGGGGGGTCCTGGTGGGGGGAGGGGAGGTAAATATTTGTAAAACCTTTTTAAAACTTTTAATATATACAAAAAGACAAAGATTTGGTGGGGGAAAGCACCAAATCAAAGGGACACGGGGTTTCCAAGAAAGAAGAGAAGGAAAGTTCAGCCCGATTAAAAAAGAATATTTGTAGTTCAGGATTGAACTGTGGGGTCCTTGGTGTTTTTTCTGAGCGTGATGGTTTGCTCACAGTTGGTTTTATTGACCCGACTACAGAGGTGGGTTCCTACCAGTTCGCACCTATTCGGTAGAACCGGTTTGTCAAATCTACCGAACCGGTTAGAAGAGGTTCCACCAGTGGACCCGGAAAGCAGGCCACACCTACAGAAGAGGTTCCAAAATTTTTTGAAACCCACCACTGACACACACACACACACACACACACACACAGACTCACACAGAGAAAGAGAAAGGAAGGAAGGAAGAAAGGAAGAAAAAAGAAAAAAAGAAAGAAAAAGTGAGAGAGAGATTAAAGAAAAGAAGGAAAAAGGGACAGAGAGACAAAAGGAAGGTGAGAGAGAGAGAGAGAGAGAAAACACATGGCCGGCAAGCCACTCCCACAAAGGAGGCCACACCCACAGAGTAGGTTCGAGAAAATTTTGAAACCCACCACTGCCGACTAGATAATGTCATCAGTGCTAGAAGGGAGAGGAGGAGGAGGAGGAGGAGGAGGAGGAGGAGGAGGAGGAGGAGGAGGAGGAGGAGGAGGAGGAGGAGGAGGAGGAGGAGGACAAAGACTGTGGGTTCTTCAAGCACTCTGAACTTCTTGGAGACATCTCATTACCCGGCTATGTAACATCATCAATGCTAGGAGGGAGTGGAACTTGTGGAGAGGAGGAAGGAGGAGGAGGAGGATGTTCTGACTGAGGCTTCCCCAACAGCACGAAGCAGAGTCCTCGTCCCGATAAACCCCTTTTATTTCATTGACAGTGAATTCCTCTCCAGCCAAGTCTTTCCTCTCCCAGAGTCTTTCAAGATAGTCCACAATTACTGACCTTCGTCAGGCCGAGATCTTTCAGACGCCCACAATACTTGGCAGGAATGCAGGAATGAACGAATTGTCTCCTGCAAACTCCACTCCCCTGTCGCTCCTCTTTTATTCCCTTTGGGAGGGGCCATTCAGGCCTGGGCCAGTCATAACATAACAAAGATCTACGTCCTTCTGGCAGAGCCATAGGAGGAATTGCCCAAAGCCCTCTATCACATAGCACTTGGGAAGATTGCATCACCCAGCAAGGCTCAACCAAGCCTGGGACTCAGGACAGTTTAAAGAGTTGTCCCTGCATGGCCCCATGGGAGTCTGACCACCAATCAGAATACAAGCTCAAATTCAAAAGCCCCAAAAGGGTATAAAACTCTCAGCATCCCCTCCCTTTTTCCTTTCACCCAACATCTTCAAGCCAGGTGACCCCCGCCCACCATTAAACCATCTTTCCAAGCAGCCTCCATGTTCCCAGTGTCTTTCTCCCCCCCACTTGGAACTGAACCCAAAAGGACATTACTTCCAACAGTTCCTTGGCCCATTTCATGGAGTTTTGCTTCTCTGAGAACCTGCTTCACCCGCCACACACACACACACCCCAGTGCCTGCCTCGCCATCCCACCTCCTCCTTATTCCCTGGCGAAGCCTCATCTGCTTCTTCATTAACCCCCATGCATTATTCATCCAGGTCAGCCTCTCAGCCGGAGCCGTCAAGCCGGAAGACGGGAAGCAGACGGTTGTCTTGGTGTAGGGAAATGATTCAGACAAGGTGGGCTGGGGAACTCAAGTAAACAAGGAGAGAATTGCATGTGGGAACAGAAGAGGGAACGCTGGGTCGGGGTTGTAGGGTATCGGGAAGAGCAGGGACTTGAAAGATCTATTTTTTTTTCTTTCTGTCTGTCTGTCTCCATCCTTCCTTCCTTCCTTCCTTCCTTCCTTCCTTCCTTCCTTCCTTTTTTTCTTTCTTTCTTTCTTTCTTTCCATAAATGCATTTGGTTTGGGGCAATATCTTGGCTTCCTTGGATGGATTCACACTTGGTTGGATTGTGTGTGGGCTGTGGGGGGGGGGGGATATGAGTGAGTTGTGTTAATGCTATTCTGGATATTATTTGCACCTTTTTTTCAACCGTTTTGATTCACACCACACCCAACATCCTGAAACTGCTTGCTTCTCTCCCTTCCCTTCCCTTCCCTTCCTTCTCTCCATCTTTTCCTTGTCTTCTTCATTCGTTTGTGTCCTTTCCTATTCCTCTCCTTTCCTTCTTCCTCTCCCTTTTCTCCTTCCTTCCCTCTCTCCCCTCCATCTTTTCCTTCCTCCCTCCCCTCTCTCCATCTTTACCGTTCTCCCTTCTCTTCCCTCCATCCATATGTTTCCTTTATTCTCCTTTCCCTGTCCCTCCTCTTCCTTCCTTCCTTCCTTCCTTCCTTCCTTCCTTCCCCTCTCTCCATCTTTTCCTTTCTCCCTTCTCTTCCCTCCATCCATATATTTCCTTTATTCTCCTTTCCCTGTCCCTCCTCTTCCTTCCTTCCTTCTTTCCTTCCTTCCTTCCTTTCCCTCTCTCCATCTTTTCCTTTCTCCCTTCTCTTCCTTCTCTCTATCTTTCCCTTCCCTTCTACATCCATTTATTTCCTTTCCTCTCCTTTCCCTGTCCTTCCTCTCCCTTTTCTCCTTCCTTCCTTCTCTCCCTCCCCTCTCTTCATCTTTTCCTTTCTCCCTTCTCATCCCTCCATCCATTTATTTCCTTCCTCTCCCTTTTCTCCTTCCTTCCTTCTCTCCCTCCCCTCTCTTCATCTTTTCCTTTCTCCCTTCTCATCCCTCCATCCATTTATTTCCTTCCTCTCCCTTTCTCTGTTCCTCCTCCTCCTTCCTTCCCTCCTTCCTTCCTTCCCCTCTCTCCATCTTTTCCTTTCTCCCTTCTCATCCCTCCATCCATTTATTTCCTTCCTCTCCCTTTCTCTGTTCCTCCTCCTCCTTCCTTCCCTCCTTCCTTCCTTCCCCTCTCTCCATCTTTTCCTTTCTCCCTTCTCATCCCTCCATCCATTTATTTCCTTTCCTCTCCTTTCCCTGTCCCTCCTCTTCCTCCCTTCCTTTCTTCCTTCCCTCCCTCCTTCCTTCTTTCCTTCCTTCCCCTCTCTCCATCTTTTCCTTTCTCCCTTCCCTTCCTTCTCTCCATCTTTCCCTTCCACACCTATTTATTTCCTTTCCTCTTTGTCTCCTTTCCTTCTCCTTCCTCTCCCTTTTCTCCTCCCTCCCTCCCTTCCCTCCCTTCCCTTTCTCTTTCCCTTCCTTTCTCCCACCGTCCTTCCTGCCTTTCCTTCCATCCTTTCCAGAAGCAAGCAAACCGCCCCCCCCCCAAAAAAAACCTGGGGATGTTTTTGCTTATTCCGTGAAGGTCCAATCTTTAGCCGATGGATTTCATTTGTAAAATCTGTTTCTAGCGTAATTGTCCATTGTTATTTTTTTGGTGATAGGGATTCTAGCCCCGGAATCCACAGTCAAGAAATGCACCCCAAACCAGCTCGTGGTAGTCTCAAAGGTGCTCCACCCCCCACCCCACCCCCGTGCAAGAGGCTTTCTGGTTTTCCTTTGAAGATGTTTAGCTTCTCATCCAAGAAGCTTCTTCAGCTCTGACTGGATGGTGGGGAAAGGAAGGATTTATACTGCCACGGGTCCCCCTGGATTCGGGAGAACCTGTATAGCTAATATTATGGCCAGTTCGGAGAATCTCCAAATCCCTGGCTGGCCCTGCCCCTCCTGATTCACCTCGCCTCCTCCCAGGAGTCTCCACGTGGCCCCTTTTGAATGCGAGGGAAGTGCAGGGCCCATGTAGAGGTCCAGGAAGGGGGGGAAAGGGGCCTCCCAGAAGTTCCAGCAGTTTTCAACTCCCCACCCCCCAGGATTGGGGAAAGACTCCAGAGCCATGGTGGGTTCCTCAGCCCGTCACTACCGGTACGCTGCACACGGGGCCAGGCATCCTGGTCATCCATGCACGCCTAAAGCCTCTGGAGGGTGAAAAGCAGACCTACAGGGAACCCGGAAGTTCGGGAATGGTGACTTCCGGTTTATCCCTAGGGCTGATTTTCAACCTCCGGAGCCTTCAGGAGGCTTCCCTGAAGGCTCCGGAGGGCAAAAAACGGTCCTACGAGCAAACCGGAAGTCGTTCCTAAACTTCTGCTTTGCCCATAGGGCTGGTTTTTCGCACTTTAGCAATAGCAATAGCAGTTAGACTTATATACCGCTTCATAGGGCTTTCAGCCCTCTCTAAGCAGTTTACAGAGTCAGCATATCGCCCCCACAGTCTGGGTCCCCATTTCACCCACCCCAGAAGGATGGAAGGCTGAGTCAACCCTGAGCCGGTGAGATTTGAACCGCCGAACTGCAGATAACAGTCAGCTGAAGTGGCCTGCAGTACTGCCCCCTAACCACTGTTCCACATCGGCTCTTTGGAGGCTTCAGGGAAGCCTAAGGAGGGCGAAAAACAGCCCCAAAAGAAGGCTGAAGTCATTGCCTCACATGCCCTGTCAGGTTCGCCATCACGGGCCTAGAGAGGCCAAAAACACCCACCATGGCCACGCCCACCCAGCAACCAGGCAGAGAACCCGTTGCTGAAATTTTTGAAGCCCCTCCCTGCTTATACTTCCTTGCATATGACTGAGAATCTCCATAAGCATTTAGCTCTTGGTAGGGTAGCAGTGAAGGCCTTGGAACAAGGTGTCCAGATGCCGAGATGTGTCTGCTCTTCCAGTGACGGGAACTGTGCCAGCCATGGTCTTCCCAATGACCTGCTATGGCAGTGGAAGTTGGACTTGGAAGAACCAGGTTAGGAAGAGTGTTGACTCTCTTGAATTTTGGCGCTGGAGAAGACTCTCGAGAAGACCATGGATGGCCAAGAAAGCAAACCAATCAATCACCGAACAAATCAATTCAGAGTTCTTATTTGAGGCACCAATGATTGGACTCCGATGATCATAGTTTGGACACCTCGTAGGAAGCCCCATCTTCCTTGAGAGGTCCATCAGGCTGGGAAAGGTGGAAGAGAAGAGAGTACAACCAGCAACAAGGAGATGGACCAATGATCGGACTCCAACTATCATATTTTGGACACCTCGTAGGAAGTCCCAGCTTCCTTGAGAGGTCCATCAGGCTAGGAAAGGTGGAAGAGAAGAGAAGAGAAGAGAAGAGGAGGACAACCAGGGGATGTACTCAGTTGCAGTGATGATGGGGGCATCTTTAGAAGATCCAAAGCACCAAGATTGGGATAGACCATCCTGGAGAACATCTATCCATGTGGCCTCCAAAGGTCAACACCAACATGGTAGCATGCAATCAAACAAACATGTTGCTGAGCCTTTCCCAGAGGTGGGTAAGAGCCAAGGTGGCGCAGTGGTTAAATGGTGGTTAAATGCAGCACTGCAGGCTACTGCTAGATCAGCAGTTCAGCGGTTCAAATCTCACCGGCTCAGGGTTAGCCTTCCATCCTTCCGAGGTGGGTAAAATGAGGACCCAGATTGTTGGGGGCAATATGCTGACTCTCTGTAAACCGCTTAGAGAGGCCTGAAAGGCCTATGAAGCGGTATATAAGTCTACTGCTATTGCTATTGCTATTGGTGACATCTAGAGACCAAGGAGGAAGAGGAGGAGGAGAAGGAGAAGATGGATTGTGGAGTCCATGGTGCTCTGAGGTTGGTTGTTCTCTTGTAGACATTTCATTAGCCAAATTGGTAACCTCATCACTGCTAGAAGGGTGTGGAGTTTGGAAGGAGGAGGAGGAGGAGGAGGGGGGAGGGGGAGGAGGAGAAGAAGGAGAAGCAGGAGGAGGAGAAAGAGGAGGAGGAGATGGACTGTGGAGTCCATGGTGCTCTGAGGTTGGTGGTTTTCTTGTAGACATCTCATTACCCAAATTGGTAACCTCATCAGTGCCAGAAGGATGTGGAGTTTGCGAGGTGGTGGTGATGCTGGTGCTGGTGCTGGTGCTGGTGGTGGTGGTGGTGGTGGAGGAGGAGGAGGAGGAGGAGAAGGAGAAGGAGGAGGAGGAGGAGAAGAAGAAGAAGAAGAAGAAGAAGAAGAAGAAGAAGAAGAAGAAGAAGAAGAAGAAGAAGAAGAAGAAGAAGAAGAAGAAGAAGAAGATGATGATGATGATCTGGCTGAAGGAAGAAGAAATTGTGTTCTCAGGAGGCGGAAACATTGGGGGCAGGAGATGGGAGCAGATGCCCTACAGCTGCCGAAAGGAAAATGGGGTTGTTCTATTTGGAATTCAACCACAGAGTCTAACATTTTCCCCAGAGCCACGAAGGCTCCTTCCAACCCACCTTTCCGACGGTGAGGAGGAGGAGGCAGAGGAGGAGGCAAAACCTGAACCATCCTGGTTCAGATGGCAAAAGATGGATTGGCTCTCCTCCAGAATTCCCCCCCCCCTTTCATCCTGTTTTAGGAATACTGCGGGGGGGGGGAGATGGATCCCAGAGCCTGGGAGAAAAAAATGAAACTCTTGATCAGATGCCCTGGGAGGAAACCAGGGGTCCGGGGAAGGTGGGGGGGTGGTGGAAGGGGGTGGTTTAGCCCCCAGCCAGAATGGAGGCCATGAAATACTATGCTGCATCAGCATTCGTCCCTTCTTTTTCTCCTCCCTCGGTTCTTCCTCTGTTTCCTCGTTTCTCTTTTCCTGTTCCCTCCTTCTTTATTTTATGCCCTTCCTTCTGTTCTTTCGTTTTCATTTCCTCCTTCCCTTCCTTGTTGCCATCTGTCTCTTCCTCCTCCTTGTCGTTCTTTTCTTTCTCCTCCCATCTCCCCCTCTTCGTTCTTTCCCTTCATCTTCTTCTCCATTTCCTCCTTCCTTTTCTTCTTTTTCTTCTTTTCCATTTACCTTTCCATGCCTTCCTTCCCTTCTTCTTCTCTACTTCCTCTTCCCTTCCTTTTCTCCTTCATCTCCATTTCCTCCTTCCCCTCCTTTTTTCCTTTTTTCTCTTCCACTTTGTCCTTGCCTTCCTTCCTTCTTCCTTCCTTCCTCCCTTCCTTCTTCTCTTCTCTCCCTCCACCTCTTCCTCTTTTCCTTCTTCTCCATCCTTCCTCCATCCTTTTCCTTCACCTTCACCTTTTCATCCTTCCTTTTATTCTTTTCTTTCTTCTCCGCCTCCTACTTCCATTCTTTTCCTTCCTTCCTCTTCTCCTCTTCCCCTTCCTCTTTTCCTCCCTTTTCCTTTTTTTTTCTTCATTCTTTTCCTCCTTAGTCGAAATGTTCTCCTTAGGAGAAAAACTAAGAAGTAATTTTCTGACAGTGAGAACAATTAACCAGTGGAATGACTTGCCACTAGAAGTTGTGAATGTTCCAACGCTGGAAGTTTTTAAGAAGAGACTGGACAGACATTTGTCTGAAATCTTATAGTGTCTCTTGCTTGAGCAGGGGATTGGACTAGAAGATCTCGAAGGTCCCTTCTATTCGAAGGTCTGTTCTATTCTATTGTATTCTATCCTATCCTATTATATTCCTTTCCTTCTGTTTATTCTTTGTCTTCTTCTCCCCTTCTGTCCTCCATTCCTTCCTCTTCCTCCTCCTCCTCCTCCTCCTCCTCCTCCTCCTCCTCCTCCTCCCATCTTCCCTCCATTTTACCTCTCTCTCTTCCTGCGCTGTCCCACTTAAAAGCTGAATTTTGAAAATCCATATTATGCAAACGAGACCATTTACATAATATTTTCTCCGGATCATTTACCCATCTTCTGCTCTGCACAGAGAGGAGAAGAGCTGGCTCCGTTGAAAAGGTTAGTGCTTATCCTTAAACCTCCATGGCGGACTGAAATACCATGACCCGTTCTGGTTAACACACTTTCTAAGGACAGTGACAAATGGGACCAGGCTCAACGGGGAAAGTTCACGAGAGCCCTTGGAATCTGGAAATGGACTCCTAGAAGGAATTGCTTGAAAGAGCTGGGAAGGTTAGCAGGCAGAA
>NW_022473608.1:39202-67312 GCF_009769535.1 Thamnophis elegans
TTGTATTTGATATATTTTATAGCCGCACGTTGCCCCCCCCCCGCGGGGACTCAGGGCGGCTTACATAAAATAGGGAGGGGGGGTATAAACAATAAACATAAAACAATACATAAGAGTAAAATAGTACACAACATTCATTCTTCATTCGGGTGGGGACAGATTGTGATCTTATCCCCAGGCCTGACGGGATAGCCAGGTCTTGAGGGCTGTGCGGAAGGTCTGGACGATGGTGAGGGTACGAATCTCCACAGGGAGATCGTTCCAAAGGGTTGGAGCTGCTACTGAAAAGGCCCTCCTCCGTGTAGTTGCCAGTCGACACTGACTGGCGGATGGTATTCGGAGGAGGCCCAATCTATGTGATCTTATAGGTCGCAGGGAGGTAATTGGCAGGAGGCGGTCTCTCAAGTACGCAGATCCACTACCATGGAGGGCTTTATAGGTGGTGAGTAGCACCTTGAAGCGCACCCGGAGATCAACAAGTAGCCAGCGCAGCTCGCGGAGGATAGGTGTTATGTGGGCGAACCGAGGTGCACCCACAATCACTCGCGCGGCCGCATTCTGGACTAGCTGAAGTCGCCGGATGCTCTTCAAGGGCAGCCCCATGTAGAGCACATTGCAGTATTCCAGCCTAGAGGTCACAAGGGCCCGAGTGACTGTTGTGAGAGCCTCCCGGTTCAGGTAGGGTCGCAACTGGCGTACCAGGCGAACCTGGGCAAATGCCCCCCTGGTCACAGCCGTCAGATGGTGGTCGAAAGTCAGCTGTGGATCCAGGAGGACTCCCAAGTTGCGAACCCTCTCTGAGGGGTATAAAATTTGACCCCCCAGCCTGAGCGATGGAACACTGGTCGAATTTTTGGGAGGGAAACACAACAGCCACTCGGTCTTCTCCGGGTTGAGTACAAGCTTGTTAGCCCTCATCCAGTCCCTAACGGCTTCAAGACCCCGGTTCACCACGTCCACCGCTTCATTGAGTTGGCACGGGGCGGACAGATACAACTGAGTATCGTCCGCGTATTGATGGTATCTTAACCCGTGCCTCCGAATGATCTCGCCCAGCGGTTTCATGTAGATGTTAAATAGTAGGGGGGATAAGACCGAACCCTGCGGCACCCCGTATGTTAGGGGCCTAGGGGTCGATCTCTGCCCCCCAACTAACACCGACTGCGACCTGTCCGAGAGGTAGGAGGAGAACCACTGCAAAACAGTGCCTCCCACCCCCACCTCTCGCAGTCGTCGCAGAAGGATACCATGGTCGATGGTATCGAAAGCCGCCGAGAGGTCAAGGAGAACCAAGATGGAGGCATGGCCTCCATCCCTGGCTCTCCAGAGATCATCGGTCAATGCGACCAAAGCGGTTTCTGTGCCTGCCTGCCTGCCTACCTGTCTTCCATCCATCCATCCATCCACCCTTCCTTCCTCTCTTCCTCCCTTTCCCACTTTTCCTTCCTTCCTTCCTCTCTTCCTTCCATCCATCCTTCCTCTCTTCCTCCTTCCCTTTCCCACTTTTTCCTTCTTTCCTTCCATCCATCCTTCCTCTCTTCCTTCCTCCCTTTCCCACTTTTTCCTCCCTTCCTCTCTTCCTTCCATCCATCCATCCTCTCTTCCTCCTCCCGTTCCCACTTTTTCCTTCCTTTGTTCCTTCCATCCATCTATCCACTCTTCCTCCTTCCCTTTCCCACTTTTTCCTTCCTTTGTTCCTTCCATCCATCTAACGGGTTTAACAACCGTTTCAATGATCACGTGCTTCATGCGCATGGACAGTTTTAACAAGGCTTACCTTCCACGTTACTTCTGGCGAGTAACACGGCTGAGGCGCAGCAATCTGCTTTGGGGCGCGAATCAGCTGAGAGGATATAGGTAAGGAAAGCACAGGGGAGGGCAGGGGGGGCACCTGATTGTCGGAGCGAACCAGTTTGCTACCCAGCTGATCGTCAGAGCTACCGGTTCGCCTGAACCGATCCAAACCGCCTGAATCCCACCCCTAAGTTTGACCTGTTACTTTCTAGTTTTCCATACTCCCCAACCCACTGATTCAATACAGTATCATCATGAGGCCTTATGGGAAAAACATGGCAATCAAAACCAGTGCTAATCTCTCTCTCTCTCTTCCCGTCCCAGCCGGTGCAGAAAGAATAGGGTAGTGTAAATCTCTCTGCTTGCATAATTTGCATTTCCAAGCCCATCTAAGATAAGCTAAATTATTGTGGGAGGGGCCAATGCGAATCTCCCTTTCGGGTCAATGCCATGAATCTATCTGCAAATCGATGTATTTCAAAGGGCTTCAGATTATTTAGATTTATTTCAGCCAAACGGTTTTCTTTTTTCCGACAAAGAAGTTTCTGAGAAGTTTTATATCAAAATATATTTTATTCTTTACGCTGCTTCTCCCGCCTTTCCTTAAAACATTAACAGAATCCACAATGGACTTTAGATTTAATGTCTCCACTAGATAATTGAAATTAAAGTCAAGCTGAAACTGAATTAAGCAAGTAGAAATGGCAAACGGGGGTGAAATCAAAGTCAAACTTCCTCTTCTTACCCCCAAAAAGTTGCCCAGACTGAATCGACATATCAAAGGATGAGGTCTACAAAGGCAAACAGAGTCCATTCAATTACATTTCCTAGCAGAACTTCATGCTCAGAAGAATACATACTTATACACACACACACACACACACACACACACACACCTCAAATATCATCCTAGAATCGGCAGGTAAAAAATTCCACACCCCAGACAAACTCTGTGCCTCATTTCTCTACAGCTGCCTCTAAAGGCCATCAATTTTGTAGGAAGAAAAATCTGGTCTTTTTCTAAGCTGGGAGAAAAATGCTGGAAATAAAATGTTGGCTACAAGGAAAGAAGGACTGTTTGCTTGGATGCCAGAAATATTAGTGACAGCAACATGTTTCTGGATCGGCTGACAAAATGGCTGAGGGACTGAATGGATTTTTATAGGGTTCTAGGGTTTTGTGTTTGAGATGCTCCAGGGGGTTGTGCAATATAGTGAGCCTTGTGTCTTTTACTATTCCAATGATGGTGGGTTAATCATATTAGATCCTAAAGGGCAGGTCCTGTCCTAGAATTTGGGTGGGGGAGGATGTAAATTCTTACTTCCCATCAGCTCCAACCTGGGGGAGCTGGGCTGAAGGCGTTTTGTTTATGAATAGACTGGCCCAGATTTCTTAATGGACACAAGATATCCATCTCTAAAGGTTCACCGACAAAAGGGCGCCCGACTAAACCGCGATGACAAAACCGCGGGTTCTAAACCGTGCTGATGAATGCGCGCTGAAGCACGCTGACAGAAGCGCGCTCTAACCCTAACCCTAACCCTAAACCTAACCCTAAACCTAAACCTAAACCTAACCCTAAACCTGATCCTAACCCTAACCCTAACCCTAACCCTAACCCTAAACCTAACCCTAACCCTAACACTAACACTAACACTAACACTAAACCTAAACCTAAACCTAACCCTAACCCTAAACATAACCCTAAACCTGACCCTGACCCTAACCCTAACCCTAACCCTTACCTTAACTTAAATCACGCTTCTGTCGACGCGGTGTTGTCGGCGCGTTGATAACGTCGCGGTTTTGTCATCGTGGTTTTGTCGGCGCGCTTTTGTCGTGCGCGCATTTGTCGGGTCACGTCTCTAAAGACTTTGGGCATGTGCTGGAGGCTTTTTCCTACAGCAGAAAGACGGGGGGATGCTTTCTGCCTTTAAAAACATGTTTCTCTATTTCTCCTTTGGGGAAATATAATATTCTGCCTCTTTTAATATCCGCCCAAATATTTCATTCTCTAGAGGTGGGGAAGTTTATGGGAAGCTCAAATTATTCTGCTGATAAGACCTGGTGCGGAAAAACAGTATCAAAGTTTGGAAATTTTAAGACTTGTGGACTTCAACTCCCAGAATTCCCCAGCCAGCATAGCCACAAGTCTTAAAGTTGCCACGCTCAGAGTCTCCAGGGTGAGATCTTCTCCAATGTTTAATCTTCTGTAGTCTATTATTTTGTTCCTGATCAAATCCCGCGACACTTGGGACACTAACCAACCAGTTGCATTTTTGCCTAATCTGGGACACGGTGTGAATAACCATTACGGAGGCCCGCTGGTTCTTTTTAGGAAAAAGAAAAATCAAACGTTCCTTATTTCCTAATGATCTTTTTTTTTTTTTTTCAAACGACACCCCAAGTGATCCTAAAGCTTAGCATACAAAACAGCAGGGAGAAGATAACGGCAAGTGTAATTAGAAATATAAATAAAACGGCAATCTCGGGAGAGTTTTAAAAAGGCTACGCTTGAGGATGAAAGGGTAGGGAAAAATCAGCCCTGGGAATCGGAAGGCTGCCGATCCTGGTTGTTGGGGACCGAGAAGAAGCTGATTTTAGGTCCCCCCCCCCCCAGATATCTCACAGCGAGGCCAGGGGTGGGATGATTGGAAAATTTTAGCAACCCGTTCTCTGCCCGGCTGCTGGGTAGACGTAGCCATGGGAGGCGTGTCCTACTTGCCCTTCCCAGGCTCCGGAAGCTTTCCTCAAGCTTCCGGGAGGGGGAAAACATCCTCCCCTCCCTGGCTCCAGAGGCCCGTTTCCTGCCTTCCAGAACTTCCGGTTGTCAGGCCTGCAGCCATCTTTTCTTTTGGATCTTTGGCCTGCCACACTTTCTGTTATTCTACGATGCATTTTCTATGGTGGGAAAATGGGAGGGGGGATTGGATGGAGTTAGATGAGATGTAGCCATAACAACATTCTTTCTAGAAAGCCAAGGTCACCCTTCGTCTTTGAACCTCTGCACCTGGCCGGAACTAGATGGGTCGAAGCTGCCAACATGGCAGCGGGAGAGTGGACCGTGTGATGGACTTGTGGGTGTGGGGGCAAGATCCTGAACTTTCAACTGGGTGGGGGAAACTGGGAAGCTTTCAGATGTGGGTTTTCCCAGATATGCCAACATGTCTCTCTTAATAAATTGGAACGTTGAGGAATCCTTTGCCTTGGACTCTGATTTAATTTTGGATGCCATTTGGAACCCTGACACCAGTAGGTCTGTTTTTCACCCTCCCCAGGCTCCGGAGGCTTTCCCTGAGCCTCCGGGAGTGCAAAAATGGCCTCCCCCAGGGCTCTGGAGGCCCTTGGGAACCAGAAACAGGCCCACTTCCGGAACTTCTGGTAGACCCATTTTTCATCCTCCCAGAGCTTCCATGCAGGCCCTGTATCTACCTAGCATGATGAATGGGCCACATGGAGACTTCGAGGAGGGGAAGGTGAGATTGGGCAAACCAGATGCAAAATTAGCACCCAGTACGCCCGAATCGATGAGAACCGGCTGAATCCCACCGCTGAGTGAGGCCTAGAGAAGGGACTCTGCATATGGTCAGAAACTCTTTTACTGATCCTTCCGGATTCCATGTTCTGCTTTCAGAAACACGTGGTCCGATTACCACGTCTATAACAACTGAAGAACAATTGCAGGAATTGGATAAGTCTAATCTAGCAAAAAGAAGGACCAGGGTGGATAAAAATCAATGGGTTTTTTTTTAAATCAAAATATCGGATTTTTTAAATCCGATATTAGATTTATTTTTTATTTAAACCATTTTTTTATTTTTATCAAATTTATTTTAATAAAAAGCTTTTGGGGTTAAAAAAAATCTATCTAAAGATAGCTTTCTATTTAAGATACATTAATAGTTTAATTTATTCAGCATGAAATAGAAAAGTTATGTAGCATGAGGCCGTATATTCTGCAATATTTACATTTTTGGTAAGCTCACTCAATGAATCCAAGCTCTGCTAGCTGAAATAATATGCCCTGCATTGATGCATTCACACAATTTCAGAGTTATCATGAGACAAATCATAAAAGAAAGTTCAGGAACTTTATCTCATCATTTTGCAAATCTATGTACCAGAGGTGGGTTCCTACCAGTTCGCACCAGTTCAGTAGAACCAGTTCGTCAAATCTACCGAACTGGTTAGAAGAAGTTCCAAAAATTTTTGAAACCCACCACTCACTCACTCACTCACTCACTCACTCACTCTCTCTCTCTCTCTCTCTCTCTCTCTCTCTCTCACACACACACACACACACTCACACACAGAGAAAGAAAAAGAAAGGAAGAAATAAATAAATAAATAATAAAAGACAAAAGGAAAGAAAAGTGGGAGAGAGATGAAAGAAAAAAAGGAAAAAGGGACAGAGAAAAAAGGAAGGAGAGAGAGAGAGAGAGAGAGAGAGAGAGAGAGAGAGAGAGAAAACACATGGCTGGCAAGCCACTCCCACCATGTCACATGGCTGGCAAGCCACTCCCACAAAGGAGGCCACACCCACAGAGTAGGTTTGAAATTTTTTTGAAACCCACCACTGCTATGTACAGTACAAACTGTATGATTGTTTGAAGAGAAATACATCTGTCACACCAAACTCTTAAGCGTGGAGAGGAAGGGCAAGCAGTAAAAAACAAAAGTGAAACCATTAAGCAGCTTATAAATATAATATTAAAGAGCACCTGTCATTTCAGATCCATCATGGCAGCGCCTGTTAGTGGGCATCAACTCACCTGCTGCCCGCCACGTCCCTCACCTTGTTGTGTCTCTGCCCCATCACCAGCCGTCCCATTAAAGTGAATGGGACTGTCGGTGAGTCATCAGCGGGTTAGAGAGGAGCCGCTGTGGGACAGAGACGACAGTTGCTCTTTAAAAATTATGATTTAAATCAAGTTGATTTACATCAAGCCTTTTTACTAATGATTTAAATCGTTATTTAAACCGTGATTTAAACTGTGATTTAAATCGTGGTTTGAATCATGATTTAAATCGTGGTTTGAATCGTTGTTTGAATCGTGGTTTGAATCATGATTTAAATTGTGGTTTGAATTGTGGTTTGAATCATGGTTTGAATTGTGATTTAAATCGTGGTTTGAATTGTGATTTAAATCGTGGTTTGAATTGTGGTTTGAATCGTGGTTTGAATCGTGGTTTGAATCGCGATTTAAATCACTGTTTAAATCATGATTTTTAAATGGTGATTTTTGAACCGTGATTTTTAAACCGTGATTTAAACCGTGATTTAAACCGTGATTTAAACCGTGATTTAAACCGTGATTTAAACCGATTTCAATCAAATCCACCCTAGCTAGGGGTGACCTGACAGCAGTCTTCCAATATTTGTGGGGCTGCCACAAAAAAGAGGAGGTCAACTTATTCTCCAAAGCCCATCAGGGCAGGACAAAGAAGCAATGGGTGGAAATTTGGTAAACATATTTAGAATAGAATAACAGAGTTGGAAGGAATTTTGGAGGTCTTCTAGTCCAAGCCAAAAAAAAAACCTATGCCATTTCAGACAAATGGTGGTCGAATCTCTTCTTAAAAACTTCCAGGGTTGGAGCACCCACAACTTCTGGAGGCAAGTCGTTCCACTGATGGTTCTGTCTGGAAATTTCTCTTTTATTCTAGGTTGCTCCTCTCCTTGATTAGTTTCCACCCATGGCTTCTTGTCCTGCCCTTAGGTGCTTTGGAGAATAGATTGACTCCCTCTTCTTTGTGGCAGCCCCTCAAATATTGGAAGATTGCTATCATGACACACCTAGTCCTTATTTTCATTAGACATACCCATTTCCTGCCACCTTTCTTCATATGTTTTAGCCTCCAGGCCCCTGATCATCTTTGTTGCTCTTCTCTGCACTCCTGTCAGCATTCCAAGTATCATGCAGAATTAAATCAGAGTCCAAGGCAAAACAATCCTTAAAGTTCCAATTTAATAAATCAGACATCTTAGCACATTTGTGGAATCCCAATTCTGGAAATTACATCAGATTCCCACCCAGTTGAAAGTTCATGATCTTGTCCCCACACGCACAAATCCATCACATGGTCCAATCTTCTTCTTCCACGCTGGCATCTCCACCCAGCTGCTTCCGGTCAGGTGCAGAGGTGCGGAGACAAAAGATGACCTTGGGCTTCTAGAAAAGAATGACAACAACACATTCCACATTCCTACTCCTTTCTATTCCCCCCCCCCCACCATCTCTCAACATTCCTCAAGCAGTGCCAGGATCAACATGGCCTCCTGACACTGAGAACAATTAACCAGTGGAACAACTTGCCTCCAAAAGTTGTGAATGCTCCAACACTGGAAGCTTTTAAGAAGATGTTGGATAACCATTTGTCTGAAATGATATAATATAAGGCCTAAGCAGAGGGTTGGACTAGAAAACCTCCAAGGTTCCTTCCAACTCTGTTATTCTATTCTATTCTATTCTATTCTATTCTGTCCTATCCTATTCTATTCCTCCTCCTCTTCAGCGTTATGGGGAAATAAATATGGTGACTAAACTCAATGATGTATCAGTAAACATTGGTAACAGAACATAATAACATAGTTGGAAGGACCTTGTAATTCATCTACAGAACAGAACATAGGTGGAAGGGACCTTGTAGGTCATCTAGTCCAACCCCACTGCCCAAGCCGGAGACCTTACACCAGGGGTTCTTAAACTTTTTAAACAAGGGGCCGAGTCACAATCCCTCAGACTGTTGGGGGGGGGGCAAGCCGGCTGGGTGGCCGTGGCTAGATGGTCATGTGACTGGGTGGGCGTGGCCCTCCACTACATCCTGAAAGGCTGTTTTTAAAGCATTTTTAAAGACTTTTAAAGCACTACTTTACAAGCTGGCAGCAGCCCCTCCCCTACTTACCCGCCAGCCCTGGGTCACGTGGCTGGACTGGCGAGATCACCCCTCCGTCAGCTGGTCCTCCCCAGCACCCTTCGGCCTTACCTTCGGCAGCAGAGGTGAGATCAGAAGAGCAGCTCAACCAGTGAAATAGCTAACCTGAAGCGCAGCTGGAGTGGATGCTCGCTGGAAGAGAAGGCTGATAGTGAGGGGCGGGGCTGAATCCCACCCCTCCGCGGGCCGGATACTTTGCGTTGGTGGGCCATATTCGGCCCATGGGCCATACCTTGAGGATCAGTGCCTTACAATGCCATTTCTGACAGATGGCAGTTCAGTCTCTTCTTGAATTCTTCCTCTTTATTTAACTGGGTTTAATCATGCAATGTTACTCAAACGTGGCCACTTTAAGAGCTGTGGACTTCAACTCCCAGAATTCGCCCTTGCTCCCTTCCTCCCTTTCCTACTTTTTCCTTCCTTCTTTCCTTCCTTCCATCCATCCATCTATCCATCCATCCATCATCCTGCCTGCCTGCCTTCCATCCATCCATTCCTCCTTCCTCTCCTCCTCCCTTTCCCACTTTTTCCTTCCTTCTTTCCTTCCTTCCTTCCTTCCATCCATCCATACATCCATCCATCATCCTGCCTGCCTGCCTTCCATCCATCCATTCCTCCTTCCTCTCCTCCTCCCTTTCCCACTTTTTCCTTCCTTCTTTCCTTCCTTCCTTCCTTCCATCCATCCATACATCCATCCATCATCCTGCCTGCCTGCCTGCCTTCCATCCATCCATTCCTCCTTCATCTCCTCCTCCCTTTCCCATTTTTTCCTTCCTTCCTTCCATCCATACATCCATCCATCATCCTGCCCGCTTGCCTTCCATCCATCCATTCTTCCTTCCTCTCCTCCTCTCTTTCCCACTTTTTTCTTCCTTCCTTCCTTCCTTCCATCCATCCTGCCTTTCTTCCTTCCATCCATCCATTCTTCCTTCCTCTCCTTCTCCCTTTCCCACTTTTTCCTTCCATCCATCCATCCTCTCTCCATCCCTCCCTTTCCCACTTTTTCCTTCCTTCCTTCCTTCCATCCATCCATCCTGCCTGCCTGCCTTCCTTCCATACATCCATTCTTCTTTCCTCTCCTTCTCCCTTTCCCACTTTTTCCTTCCTTCCTTCCTTCCATCCATCCATCCATCCTGCCTTTCTTCCTTCCATCCATCCATTCTTCCTTCCTCTCCTTCTCCCTTTCCCACTTTTTTCTTCCATCCATCCATCCTCTCTCTGTCCCTCCCTTTCCCACTTTTTCCTTCCTTCCTTCCATCCATCCTGCCTTCCTTCCTTCCTTCCATCCATCCATCCATTCTTCCTTCCTCTCTTCCTCCTTCTCTTTCCCATTTTTTCCTTCCTCTCTTCCTTCCATCCCATGGCTGGCTGGGGGAATTCTGGGAGTTGAAGGTCTGAAAGTGGCCAGATGTGCAAAACACTAGTTTAGAGGTACAGCCAGCAACAATGCCCGTAGCACCAACGAACACAAAAGCAGCATTTCTCCCTTCTAACAACCAACCATCGCATTCGCTAAGCCAAACTTACTCCCTGAAAGCTAAGAAACAGCCTCTAACTTACACCTGCTGCTACCTGATACAGCTGTAATTTCCATTGATGAGGGATAATCAGCCCATAATTATCTGTTTAGGTTTCTATTCAGGATTAATCTAGCTCTTTTGTGAGACAAGGGGAAGACGGTGGAAGACTCACGATGTGTTTTGGTATTTTTTAAGAGCCAATCTTTTCTTGCACTAGGAAGCGCCAGCCATGGATTACTGGATGACTTCTGCTTCACAGGCAGGGGCATGGGGTCAAAAAAGTCAAAATGGCCACCATGATCAGCCCTCAAAGCTTTGCCTGACTTCTGGCGTTTCCATATTCTTTTTTTTCCAAAGTCTTTCTCACCCAGCTTCCAAACCCAACAGACAAATGAATGAATCCAGGAGCCACCTTTGACTCTGCCGATGGAGAAGATGGGTTGAAGTCTTGAGTCCAGGAAATTTCAACACCAATCCTGCTATAAAATCAAGATCGAGGTTGTTACTGTTGGAAGAAATGTCCATTCTGGGCTCAGTTCAGAGATGGTACGCTGCCGGTTTGCACCAGTTCGGGCGAACCGGTAGTGGTGATGGCTCCGCCCACCCATCCAGACATCATCATAGCAATAGCAGTTAGACTTATATACTGCTTCATAGGGCTTTCAGCCCTCTCTAAGCGGTTTACAGAGTCAGCATATTGCCCCCAACAACAATCCGGGTCCTCATTTTACCCATCTCGGAAGGATGGAAGGCTGAGTCAACCCTGAGCCGGTGAGATTTGAACAGCCGAACTGCAGAACTGCAGTCAGCTGAAGTAGCCTGCAATGCTGCATTTAACCACTGCGCCACCTCGGCTCTTAGGACCTGGGCATGCCCAGAAGTGCAGGTATCCGTGCTCCTGCTACCTAACCGGTAGTGAAAATAATAGGATACTATTACTGGTTCAGTTCCAAGTGGGGAGAAAGACACTGGAAACAATGGTAGCTGTTTGGAAAGATGGTTTTAATGGTGGACAGGAACACATGGTTTTGAGCAGGGGTGATATCCAGCAGGTTCTGGAGGGCCGGTAGTGGAAATTTTGAGTAGTTCGGAAAACCGGTCGTGAAAATTTTGAGTAGTTTAGAAAATCGGTAGCAGAAATTTTGAGTAGTTCGGAAACCCGGTAGCAGAAATTTTGAGTAGTTCAGAAAACCGGTAGCAGAAATTTTCAGTAGTTCAGAAAACCAGTAGCGGAAATTTTGAGTAGTTCGGAAAACTGGTAGCGGAAATTTTGAGTAGTTCAGAAAACCAGTAGCGGAAATTTTGAGTAGTTCAGAAAACCGGTAGCGGAAATTTTGAGTAGTTCAGAAAACCGGTAGCGGAAATTTTGAGTAGTTCGGAAAACCGGTAGCGGAAATTTTCAGTAGTTCAGAAAACCGGTAGCGGAGATTTTCAGTAGTTCAGAAAACCGGTAGCGGAAATTTTGAGTAGTTTAGAAAACCAGTAGTGGAAATTTTGAGTAGTTCAGAAAACCGGTAGCGGAAATTTTCAGTAGTTCAGAAAACCGGTAGCGGAAATTTTGAGTAGTTCAGAAAACCGGTAGCGGAAATTTTCAGTAGTTCAGAAAACCGGTAGCGGAAATTTTCAGTAGTTCAGAAAACCGGTAGCGGAGATTTTCAGTAGTTCAGAAAACCGGTAGCGGAAATTTTGAGTAGTTTAGAAAACCAGTAGTGGAAATTTTGAGTAGTTCAGAAAACCGGTAGCGGAAATTTTCAGTAGTTCAGAAAACCGGTAGCGGAAATTTTGAGTAGTTCAGAAAACCGGTAGCGGAAATTTTCAGTAGTTCAGAAAACCGGTAGCGGAAATTTTCAGTAGTTCAGAAAACCGGTAGCGGAAATTTTCAGTAGTTCGGAGAATTGTCAAATGCCATCTCTGGCTGGCTCCAGAGTGGGATGGGAATGGAGATTTTGCAGTATCCTTCCCCTGCCACACCCATCAAGTCACACCACGCCCAGCAAAAATTTGAATTTTACCAGTGGTTTTGAGATCCTAGGCAAAAAAGGCACATGGGACAGGGGGGGACGGAGGGAGGGAGGGGGGAGGGAGGGGGAGGGAGAGAGAGGGGGGAGGGAGAGGGAGAGAGAGGGAGAGAGAGATTTATACCCTCTGTTGAGCTTTGAATTTGAGCTTGTATTCTGATTGGGGTCTTAGCTAACTTTGTAGGCTGTCCTGGATCCCAGGCTTGGTTGAGTCGTGCTGGGTGATGTAATCTTCCCAGTTGCCGTGTGGTGAGATGGCTAGACCAGTGGTAGTCAACCTTTTTATACCTACCGCCCACTTTTGTATCTCTGTTAGTAGTAAAATTTTCTAACCGTCTACTGGTTCCACAGTAATGGTGATTTATAAAGTAGGGAAGTAACTTTACTTTATAAAATTTATAAAGCAGAGTTAGAGCAAACCCCTACCGCCCACCATGAAAGCTGGAACGCCCCCTAGTGGGCGGTAGGGACCAGGTTGACTACCACTGGGCTAGACGGTTAATCCTATCATGTCTCGAGGGCCATGTCTTAATCCCATCACCCTGGACCTGAAGAGGGGGCAGGGAGCGGCAGGGAGTTGCTTTCTCTTTAAAACATGTTTCTCCTTTTCTCACCCAGGGAAACATAATATTCCGCCTTTTTAATATTTCCTAAAATATTTCATTCTTCTTCGTTACACAACAACTCAGCTTAAGATAGACAGAAGGTGTTGCATCCAGGAATGTGGGAACTAAATGCCACCGAATAGCTGTCAATTATTTCAGAATAACAGAACGGGAAGGGACCTTGGAGGCCTTCTAGTCCAACTCTCTGCTCAAGCAGGAGACCCTATACTATTTCAGACAAATGGTTGCCTGAATCCTTTCTTGAAAACCTCCAGTGTTAGAGGACCCACAACCTCTAGAGGCAAATCGTTCCGCTGATTCATTGTTCTCACTGTCAGGAAATTCCTCCTTAGTTGCTTCTCTCCTTAGTTAGTTTCCATCCATTGCTTCTTGTCCTGAACAGCCTCATTAATCTTAGCCACTCCCTATCTCCATGCCATGGTTATGTATGTATGTATGTATATATGTATGTATGTATGTATGTATGTATGTAAGTAAGTAAGTATGTATTCATTCATTCATTCATTCATTCATTCATTCATTCATTCATTCGAGCCGAGATGGTGCAGTGGTTAAATGCAGCACTGCAGGCTACTTCGGCTGACTGCAGTTCAGCAGTTCGGCTGTTCAAATCCCACCAGGCTCAAGGTTGACTCAGCCTTCCATCCTTCCGAGGTGGGTCAAATGAGGACCCGGATTGTTGTTGGGGGCAATATGCTGACTCTGTAAACCGCTTAGAGAGGGCTGAAAGCCCTATGAAGCGGTATACAAGTCGAACTGCTATTGCTATTGCTATATCCTGCTTTTAGGATTTTTGTAAATTACTCAAGGTGACAAATATAATTAATAAAACCACACCTCCTTATCCCCCCACAACAACAATCTGAGAGAGAGGGACTGGCCCAAAGTCACCCAGTCAGCTTTTATGCCTAAGGCAGGACTAGAATTAACCATCTCCTGCCAATTGGTCCAAAGACAGACAGCCAGATTTCATGGGTAAGGCAAGACTAGAACTCACCATCTCCTAGTGATTGGCCACAAAAATCATTCAGTGGTTTTTCATGCCTCAGGCAGCACTAGAACTCACAAATTCTTGGCGATTGGCCCAAAGACAGCAAACTGGCTTTCAAGCAGTGGTGAAATTCAAACTTTTTAACCACCGGTTCTGTGGACGTGGCTTGGTGGGCGTCGCAGGGGAAAGGATACTGTAAAATCCCCATTCCCACCCCACTCCAGGGGAAGGATACTGTAAAAGTTTCATTCCTTCCCCACTCCAGGGCAAGGATACTACAAAATCTCCATTCCCTCCCCACTCCAGGGAATGGATACTGTAAAATCTCCATTCCCTCCCCACTCCAGGGGAAGGATACTGCAAAATCCCCATTCCCTCCCCACTCCAGGGGAAGGATACTGCAAAATCCCCATTCCCCCCCCCACTCCAGGGGAAGATTACTGTCAAATCTCCATTCCCTCCCCACTCCAGGAAAAGGATACTGTAAAATCCCCATTCCCTCCCCACTCCAGGGAAAGGATACTGTAAAATCCCCATTCCCTCCCCACTCCAGGGGAAGGATACTGTAAAATCCCCATTCCCTCCCCACTCCAGGGGAAGGATACTGCAAAATCCCCATTCCCTCCCCACTCCAGGGGAAGGTTACTGTAAAATCTCCATTCCCTCCCCACTCCAGGGAAAGGATACTGCAAAATTCCCATTCCCTCCCCACTCCAGGGGAAGGATACTGCAAAATAGCAATAGCAGTTAGACTTATATACCGCTTCATAGGGCTTTCAGCCCTCTCTAAGCGGTTTACAGCGTCAGCATATTGCCCCCAACAATCCGGGTCCTCACCCCACTCCAGGGCAAGGATACTACAAAATCCCCATTCCCTCCCCACTCCAGGGGAAAGATACTGCAAAATCCTCATTCCCCCCCCTCACTCCAGGGGAAGATTACTGTCAAATCTCCATTCCCTCCCCACTCCAGGAAAAGGATACTGTAAAATCCCCATTCCCTCCCCACTCCAGGGAAAGGATACTGTAAAATCCCCATTCCCTCCCCACTCCAGGGGAAGGATACTGTAAAATCCCCATTCCCTCCCCACTCCAGGGGAAGGATACTGCAAAATCCCCATTCCCTCCCCACTCCAGGGGAAGGTTACTGTAAAATCTCCATTCCCTCCCCACTCCAGGGAAAGGATACTGCAAAATTCCCATTCCCTCCCCACTCCAGGGGAAGGATACTGCAAAATAGCAATAGCAGTTAGACTTATATACCGCTTCATAGGGCTTTCAGCCCTCTCTAAGCGGTTTACAGCGTCAGCATATTGCCCCCAACAATCCGGGTCCTCACCCCACTCCAGGGCAAGGATACTACAAAATCCCCATTCCCTCCCCACTCCAGGGGAAAGATACTGCAAAATCCTCATTCCCCCCCCTCACTCCAGGGGAAGATTACTGTCAAATCTCCATTCCCTCCCCACTCCAGGAAAAGGATACTGTAAAATCCCCATTCCCTCCCCACTCCAGGGAAAGGATACTGTAAAATCCCCATTCCCTCCCCACTCCAGGGGAAGGATACTGTAAAATCTCCATTCCTTTCCCCATTCCAGGGGAAGGACAGTGTAAAATCCCCATTCCCTCCCCACTCCAGGGCAAGGATACTGCAAAATCCTCATTCCCTGCCCACTCCAGGGGAAGGATACTTCAAAATCCCCATTCCCTCCCATCTCAAGGGCAAGGATACTGTAAAATCTCCATTCCCTCCCCACTCCAGAGCAAGGATACTGCAAAATCCCTGTTCCTCCTGATCAGCTGAGGAAGAGAATAGATGGGGGTGGGGTCAGTCAGAAATAGTATTTACCCATTGTCTGAACTACTCAAAGTTTCTGCTACCGGTTCTCCAGAACTGGTCAGAACCTGTTGAATGCCACCTCTGCTCTAGACCACCGCACCACTCCAGGGTCTTCCCACAATGCCTAAGAGGAACCAGAACTCACTTTCTCCCGGTGATTGGCCCCAAATCGTTCAGCCGTTTTTCATGCCTTCAGGCGGCACTACAACTCACAAACTCTTGGTGATTGGCCCAAAGACAGCCAACCTCGCTTTCATGCCTAATGCAGGACTAGAACTCACCATCTCCCAGTTTCTAGCCTGCTGCCTTCACCACTTTGATTGATACCCTACCCGAAAACCCATCAGACAATTGCCAAATCTTGTTAAGAGCCGAGGTGGCGCAGTGGTTAAATGCAGCACTGCAGGCTACTTCAGCCGACTGCAGTTCTGCAGTTCGGCTGTTCAAATCTCACCGGCTCAGGGTTGACTCAGCCTTCCATCCTTCCGAGGTGGGTAAAATGAGGACCCGGATTGTTGTTGGGGGCGATATGCTGACTCTGTAAACCGCTTAGAGAGGGCTGAAAGCCCTATGAAGCGGTATATAAGTCTAACTGCTATTGCTATTGCTATTGCTATTGAGGCACTCCGTTATAATGCAATGTTTTTTTTTTAAAAAACCACTTGCCTAAAAAGAAAAAAAACTCTAACAAATATTATCCACATCAAAGCGTGGAAATTTATAGGTGGCATAAGAAAAACTTCAGAGGTTCGGGGAAAGATTTTTTTTTTTCATGCTTAAGAGAAGTCAATTTAAAAATAAATAATCAAAGCCAGCAATTAAAGCCATCTTTGGCTGCGAAAGCCCACTTTAAAAATGCTGTATAAAATACATAGCAAAAAATAAGGCATTGAGTAACCAAGGAAACAAAAATAAATGCTGCAGAGAAAGATTAAGACTTACAGCAGCTTTATTGTAAAGCAGCTCTCGAAAATAAAAATGTCTTTTTCTTGGGGGTTTTTCGTTGCCTATAAAAGGTGTTCTTAAATACAGACAGGGAACACCCAGGGATAAATTGGGGGAAAAGGACCGCTGGAAAATGTAAGCAAAGAAGATTAAACTGTTTACATTTTTAGATTTACAAGCACTTCAGCCTGTGTGTTTTCTCTTTCCTTCTTTCTTTTTTTAAAGACCAACAAAAAAAAACTTTTTAAATTCCATCTATCCCCTAAAATTCATAGCCCGAAGATGGCGAGGTTTTTTTTTTCCCCCTTTAATTTTATTTTTTAAGTTCTTTGGAAATGAAATAATCTCCTTTCTCTCTCTCTCTCTCTCTCTCTCTCTCTTAGAAAAACCAACAAACTGTTGATTTTTAATTACTTTTTTCAATTAACAATACTATCCATCAATGCAAATGAATGCAGATGAGTTCATTCTTCTGAGAAATTTTAACACCCTCCATCTTTTCCTGCATTTAAGCTAATTAGTATTTCTGGAAGGGAAAGAAGTCGGTTTGTGTGTGTGTGTGTCCAGAATGCAAAGACTGCGGGGAATTCAGAAAAAGGCTTCTCTGGCATTGTGTAATAAACTGATTACATAACCTGCAACCTTGTTTTTAATTTCAGCCAGCAAGGGAACAAAAACACCAGAGGAAGCTCAGGTATAATCACATAATATGCTTAACAGTCCTTTCCTTCTTCATCTCCTCCTCTTCCTCCCATTTCTTTCTTTCCCTTCTCCTCCTCCCTTCCTTCTCCACCTTCGCCTTCTTCTCTTCCTTCCTCCTCTCCCTTTTCCACTTCCTCCTCCTCCTTTCTTCTCCTCCTTCTCCTCTTCCTTCTTTCTTTCCCCTTCCTCCTCCTTTCTTTCTTCACCTTCTCCTCCTTCCTCCTCTTCCCTTTCCTCTTCCTCCTCCTCCTTTCTCCTTTCTTCTTTTCCTCTTTCTCCTTCTCCTCTTCCTTCTTCCTTTCCCTTTCCTCCTCCTTTCTTTCTTCTCCTTCTCCTCCTTCCTCCTCTCCCCTTTCCCCTTCCTCCTCCTTTCTTCTCCTCCTTCTCCTTCTCCTCTTCCTTCTTCCTTCTTTCCCCTTCCTCCTTTCTCATTTCTTCTTCTCCTCCTTCTCCTCTTCCTTCTTCCTTTCCCCTTCCTTCTCCTTTCTTCTCCTTCTCCTCCTTCCTCCTCCCCTTTCCCCTTCCTCCTCCTCCTTCTCCTCTTCTTTCTTTCCCCTTCCTCCTCCTTTCTCCTCCTCCTTCCTCCTGTCACCTTTCCCTTC
This sequence comes from Thamnophis elegans, assembly GCF_009769535.1. Classification (NCBI taxonomy): domain Eukaryota; kingdom Metazoa; phylum Chordata; class Lepidosauria; order Squamata; family Natricidae; genus Thamnophis; species Thamnophis elegans. The sequence continues at coordinate 57,176 of NW_022473608.1, forward strand.
CTCCTCCTTTCTCCTTTCTTCTCTTTCTCCTTCTCCTCTTCCTTCTTCCTTTCTCCTTCTTCCTTTCTTCTCCTTCTCCTCCTTTTCCTCTTCCTTCTTCCTTCCTTCTTTCCCCTTCCTCCTCCTTTCTTTCTTCTCCTTCTCCTCCTTCCTCCTCTTCCCTTTCCTCTTCCTCCTCCTCCTTTCTCCTTTCTCCTTTCCTCTTTCTCCTTCTCCTCTTCCTTCTTCCTTCTTCCTTTCCCTTTCCTCCTCTTTTCTTTCTTCTCCTCCTTCCTCCTCTCCCCTTTCCCCTTCCTCCTTTCTTTCTTCTCCTTCTCCTCCCTCCTCTCCCCTTTCCCCTTCCTCCTCCTTTCTCTTTTCTTCTCCTCCTTCTCCTCTTCCTTCTTCCTTCTTTCCCCTTCCTCCTTTCTCCTTTTCCTCCTTCTCTTCCTTCTTCCTTTTTCCTTCCTTCTCCTTTCTTTCCTCTCCTTCTCCTCCTTCCTCCTCCGCTTTCCCCTTCCTCCTCCTCCTTTCTCCTTTCTTTTCTTCCTCCTCCTTCTCCTCTTCCTTCTTCCTTTCCCCTTCCTCCTCCTTTCTTTCTTCTCCTTCTCCTCCTTCCTCATCTTCCCTTTCTCCTTCCTCCTCCTTCTCCTTCTTGTCCGCTTCTTCCCCTTTCCTAACTCCTCCCTCTCCCCTCCTTCCTGATCTTCAGGGATGATATTCACTTACTTTCCCTACCGGTTCGCAAATGTGGGTGTGCCAGTGGTGGATTGATGCCGATTTTACTACCAGTTCGCAACCCGCGCATGTGCCAGACACACGCTGCATGCCCATGCGCTGTTCAATATAAATTGTTCTTCTTGCATGCGCAGCCCAGTGGTGGCGAGGTTCGGGGGCGTGACAGGCCTAGGTCACTGCCGGTTCTGCAACCCAGGCCTGAATTCTACTACCGGTTTGCCCAAACCGGGCCAAATTGGGAGAAACCCACCTCTGGCATGCGACCGTCAATGCATGCGCTTGGCCTTCCATGTATGTGCTTTGAAAACATGCCTAAATAGGATGGCATTGAGGCAGGGCAAGTGGGCAGACCCGCAATTTCCACTACAGATTTGGGCTAACCAGTCCAAACCGGCTGAATACAACCTCTGCTCCTTCCCAATCTCCTCCTTCTTCCTTCTCCTTCTTCCTTTCTTCTTCCTCCTTCCTTCTTTCTCCCCCTCCTTCTCCTTGTCTTCCTTCCCCAGCTCCCCTCTTTCCTGCTCTCTGCCTTGCCAATCTCCGCCTCCTCTTTCCCTTCCTCTTCCTCCTTTTCCTCCTAGCACTTCTCCTAACACTTGAACCCAGGACATTGCCACCGTAAATACGTCCGTTGCCCAGAGTTTGGATTTTGACCACATGTCCCTGGGGATATGGCAATGGTGGTTTTTTTAAAAAAAACATTGCATTATAACGGAGTGCCGCAAGATTTGGCAATTGTCTGGTGGGTTTTCGGGTAGGGTATCAATCAAAGTGGTGAAGGCTGCAGGCTAGAAACTGGAAGATGGTGAGTTCTAGTCCTGCCTTAGTCATGAAAGCAATGTTGGCTGTCTTTGGGCCAATCACCAAGAGTGTGTGAGTTGTAGTGCTGCCTGAAGGCGTGAAAAACGGCTGAATGATTTGGGGCGAATCATCGGGTGAGTTCCGGTTCCTCTTAGGCATTGTGGGAAGACCCTGGAGTGGTGCGGTGGTCTAGGACAGAGGTGGTATTCAGCAGGTACTGACCAGTTCTGGAGAACCGGTAGCGGAAATTTTGAGTAGTTCGAACACATGTCCCTGGGGATATGGCAATGGGTTGATCAGTCATAAGCTTGAAAAACAGCTGGAGAAGATCCGAGTGATCATTTTATTGGTTCCGAACAGAAGTGATATTCAGCCGGTTTGGACCAGTTCGCCTAAACCGGTAGAAACCGCGGGTCAACCCGCCCACCCGCCATGGCTCTATGCCATCCTATTTAGGCACATTTTCAAGTCAGAGTGCTTGTGCGGAAGGCCGAGTATATGCATGGACGGGGCACATGCAACAGGGGTGGGTTCCGGCCACCATTACTACTGGTTTGGCACCCGAAAAATTTTGTGCCCGCAAATTTTTGCTCCGCAGATTGTTTTACACTTAAAACAATCTGCGCATGCGCGCAGCATTTTAAAAGGAATCGAAATTACATTTTTTTCAATGAAGATTGTTCTGCGCATGTGCAGAACAGAAAACCAAGATGGCACCGCCGAGGACAGAACCTGTATGGTCACGTGTCTGCCTGAGTTACTACCTATTCGGCCAAGGTGGCGCAGTGGTTAGAGTGCCGTACTGCAGGCCACTTCAGCTGACTGCTAACTGCAGTTCGGCGGTTCAAATCTCACCGGCTCAAGGTTGACTCAGCCTTCCATCCTTCCGAGGTGGGTGAAATGAGGACCCAGATTGTTGGGGGCGATATGCTGACTCTGTAAACCGCTTAGAGAGGGCTGAAAGCCCTATGAAGCAGTATATAAGTTGAACTGTTATTGCTATTGCTATTGCTATTGCTATTGCTATTGCTATTGCTATTGCTATTGCTATTGCTATTGCTATTGCTATTGCTATTGCTATTGCTATTGCTATTGCTATTGCTATTGCTATTGCTATTGCTAACCTACCTCTGGCGTGTGAGCATAGTGAACTGGTAGGGAAGGTACTGTTTTTTTCGGAGTATAAGATGCACCGGAGTATAAGACGCACCAAGATTTTGAACAGGCAAATTTTTTAAAAAAAGGTTTTTGCCCTCTGCAGACCTCCCAAAAACGTTCTGTTTTTTTGCAAAAACAGGCCCGTTTTTTTGTCCAAAAAAAGGGCATGCATAGCCTTTAGGAGGCTTATAGAGTGCTCTTGGGGGCTGGGGGGCACAAAAACAAGCAACAAACAGCCTGTTTTTCACTCATTTTTGCCCTCCCCAGCTCACAGGAGCACTCTATAAGCCTCCTAAAGGCTCTGCATGGGCATTTTGGTGAAGGGGGTGGGGTTTCAGGAGGCCAAAAATGCTGTATTTAGTGTATAAGACACACCCAGATTTTGCTATCTTCTTGTTGATAAATAATCTTAATAATGGAATAATTAAAAAATTGGTATATATATGTAGCGACCACTTAGAATATTTTGTTCAAAAATGAAGGAATGAGATTTCCGTTTGAAGGTATGAAGTACAAGGATAACAATGAATATAAGCATACTTGATAGTTGATTGGTGGAATTATATATAATGGAAAATAGTGATATATAAATATAAATGGTTGGTTAAAAAAATTCTTTTCTTTCACATGGGGATTATATAAAGGTATACTGATATCAAATAGACAACTAAGAATGTAAGGGAACTATGATTTATTGGGGGGGAAAAATAATACTAATCGTAATTGAACATATACTGTACAATGAAAGTGAGGCATTTAGTTATACTAGATGAAAAATCTGTGATGGTAAATGTTATTCGAGAATATGGATGTTAGAACACCTGTAACCAAACGACATGCTGTATGCGATGATGCTTTGTGTGTGTGTGTGTGTGTGTGTGTGTGTGTGTGTGTGTGGGTTTTTTTTGTTTCTTTTTTATCGTTGTCTATATGTATTGTCTGTGTAATAAAAATAAAAATTTATTTTAAAAAAAAAAAAGACACACCCAGATTTTCACCCTCTTTTTTGTAGGGAAAAAGTTGTGTGTTATACTCCAAAAAATACGATATAGTAAGTGAATAGCACCCTCGCTTGTGAAGCACTTCCACTGTCTCTCACAGCCCAGAGCAAGACTGCAAGATTACCAAGATCGTGTCTAGAACATGGATGAAAGACAGTTTGAGTACGGAGAGTTCAGAGTTACAACGGCAGTAAACAAAAAGTGACTGATGACCCTATTTCACCCTTACGAAAGGTTGCAGCATTCCCGTGGTCATGTGATCAAACTTCAGGCGCTTGGCTCCTATTTGTGACGGCCACAGTGTCAATAGAGCCGAGGTGGCACAGTGGTTAAATGCAGCACTGCAGGCTACTTCAGCTGACTGCAGTTCTGCAGTTCGGCTGTTCAAATCTCACCGGCTCAGGGTTGACTCAGCCTTCCATCCTTCCGAGGTGGGTAAAATGAGGACCCGGATTGTTGTTGGGGGCGATATGCTGACTCTGTAAACCGCTTAGAGAGGGCTGAAAGCCCTATGAAGCGGTATATAAGTCTAACTGCTATTGCTATTGCGATCTTCTGACAAGCAGGAGTCAACGGGGAAAACCAGATTGGCTTAACCGTCTTACTCACTTAACGACTGCAGCGCTTCCCTTAACAACGATTGTGAAAAAGGTCATAAAATGGGCCGCAACTCACTTAACCAATGTCTCACTTAACAGCAGAAATGGAGCCCGATTGTGGTCGTAAGTCGAGGAGTACCGGAATGCATATAGAAGGTCTCAGCTCCAGGAACTCCCGGACCCTGGGGACACTGCAACCATCATAAATATACAAATACAAATACAAATACAATAGCAGAGTTGGAAGGGACCTTGGAGGTCTTCTAGTCCAACCCCCTGCTCAGGCAGGAAACCCTACACCGTTTCAGACAAATGGCTATCCAGCATCTTCTTAAAGACTTCCAGTGTTAGGGCATTCACAGCTTCTGGAGGGAACTTCTGTTCCACTGATTAATTGTCCTCACTGTCTGGAAATTTCTCCTCAGTTCTAAGTTGCTTCTCTCCTTGATTAGTTTCCACCCATTGCTTCTTGTTCTACCCTCAGGTGCTTTGGAGAATAGCTTGACTCCCTCTTCTTTGTGGCAACCCCTGAGATATTGGAAGACTGCTATCATGTCTCCCCTAGTCCTTCTTTTCATTAAACTAGACAGACCCAGTTCCTGCAACCGTTCTTCATATGTTTTAGTCTCCAGTCCCCTAATCCTCTTTGTTGCTCTTCTCTGCGCTCTTTCTAGAGTCTCCACATCTTTTCTACGTCGTGGCGACCAAAACTGAATGCAGTATTCCAACTGTGGCCTTCCCAAGGCATACTTGGAATAGGAGTCAGTTGTCATGCTTTACAACGGAGAAGGCGATCAACACACCCAGGGAACATGTCCTGGCATGAAAACGTCTCTGCTGGGTTCTTTAAAGCCAACCTGGATTCTTTGATATATGGCTTCAGCCAGGAGCAGGATGATTATTCTAACAAGATGACCCTGGATTTATCGCCAGAAGGGATACGGAGGCCCAGCGGCAAAAATTCTCCACTCCTGTCTCCTCTCAAGGCACAAACTCTGCAATCAATTAATCGCAAGCAGGCAGAGACGATGGGTACAAGAATTATATAAAAAGTCCCATTCTTAAAGCTGTTGAAAGAAAGCTTCAGCAGGGGACTTGGAGTGGGGTGGGGGGGGGGGAACCACAAAAACTTACCAGCACAGCTCAGCCTAATATTTATGATGCTAAGTGAGCCACTTGTTAAGTGAGTTGTTGCCCCATTTTACGACTTTCCGTATTAATCAGCGCAGTTCTAACACGGTTGTTAAGTGAATCTTCCCCGTTGCCTTTGCTTGTCTGAAGGTCGGAAGAGGGGATCACGTGACCCCGCGGAAACTGCGACGGTCATACATATGAGTCAGTTGCCAAGCAGCCGAAGGTAAGTCACGTGACCGGGGGGGGATGCTGCGATGGTCATAAGAGTGAAAAATGATCGTAAGTCAGTGCCACTGTAACTTTGAACGGTCCCCAAAGGAACTGTTGTAAGTTGAGGACTACCTGTAAACAAGGAGAGAAGCAACCTAGAACTGAGAAATTTGTTGTGGTTGTAAATGGAGGACTACCTGTATTAATTCAAGAAAGAAAAGAAAAGAAAAGAAAGAAAGAAAGAAAGAAAGAAAGAGTCAGGGAGGGAAGAAAGGAAGGAAAGGGAGAGAGAAAGAGAGGGAAGGAAGGGAGGAAGAAAAAGAAGAAAGAAAGAGGGAGGGAGAGAGGGGGGGGAGAGAAAAAAAGAGGCAAGGGAGGGAGGGAAGAAAGGAAGGAAAGGGGGAGAGAAAGAGAGGGAAGGAAGGGAGGAAGAAAAAGAAGAAAGAAAGAAAGAAAGAAAGAAAGAAAGAAAGAGGGAGGGAGGGAGGGAAGGGAGAGAGAAAAAGAGGCAAGGGAGGGAGGGAGGGAGGAAGAAAGAGAGAGAAAGAAAGAAAGAGAAAGAATGAGGGAGGGAAGGAAGGGGAAAGAAAGAAAGAAAGAAGGAGGGAGGGGAGAGAGAAAAAGAGGCAAGGGAAGGAAGAAAGGAAGGAAAGGGAGAGAGAGAGGGAAGGAAGGGAGAAAGAAAAAGAAGAAAGAAAGAAAGAAGGGGGAGAGAGAAAAAGAAGCAAGGGAGGGAGGTAGGAAGAAAGAGAGAGAAAGAAAGAGAAAGAATGAGGGAGGGAAGGAAGAAGAAAGAAAGAAAGAGAGAGAGAGAGAGAGAAAGAGAAAAGTAAGAAAAACAAACAAACAAAGGGAGGAGGGAGGGAGGGAGAAAAAGAGAGAAAAAGAGAAAGGCAGGAAACAAAGAAAGAAAGAAAGAAGGAAGGAAAGAAGGAAAGAAAGAGAGAGGGGAGGGAGGAAGGAAGAGAAAAGAAATAAAGAAATAAAGAAAAGTAATGAAGGAAAGAATGAAAGAAAGAAAAGAAAGAAAGAAAAGAAAGAAAGAGAAGAGAAGAAATCCTTTGGAGAAACTTGTGGTTTTTTTTTCCCAAATCTAAAGTGAGGGTCTCCATTCCTTTTCAACCCTTCTTCCCCTCTGGCCTCAGAACTCCACAGCTGTTCCTTCTGCTTTACATCTTGGAAGGCAAAGATGGCAGAGCCACAACCTGGGACTGCACACCCTCCCTTCTGTGGCTGGGCAACTTGTGTGTTTTGGAGGGACGTCAGAGAACAACACAATCCCCCTCCCCATCCATCCCCCCCCCCTGTCTCTCCTGGGCTTCACAAGTCTTTAGCCGTCAGGTCAGTGATGGGAATGGGCTATGAAACATATCCAGTACTTAATCAATCTCTTTTTAAAAAAAGGAAAGGAAAGAAAGCATCTCACCTTTTTTTTTTACCTGCAATGTGCCTTTGGGGGCAATTACAGGTAATCCTCCACTTACGACCAGGTGGGCGTGGCCAACTTGTAAAATGTGGTGAAACTCACTTAACAACGCTCTTGCTTAGCAACCAAAATGTTGGCTCAGAAACTCTGGCATTCGAAACATGTGAGTCTTAAAGCTGTCAAGTTACTAGACCATCGCACCCCTAACCCTTTAGAAAAAAAAAACCCAGGGGTGTTCAAACTTGACAGCTTTAAGACTTGTAGACTTCAACTCCCAGAATTCCTCCTCCAGTCATGTTAGCTCAGGAACTCTGGCATTGAAGTGTACAAGTCTTAAAGCTGTCAAGTTACAAGACCCTCGCACCCCTAACCCTTTAGAAAAAAAAAAACCCAGGGGTGTTCAAACTTGACAGCTTTAAGACTTGTGGACTTCAAATCCCAGAATTCCTCCTCCAGTCATGTTGGCTCAGGAACTCTGGCATTGAAGTGTGCAAGTCTTAAAGCTGTCAAGTTACAAGACCCCCTCGCACCCCTAACCCTTTAGGGGAAAAAAACCCAGGAGTGTTCAAACTTGACAGCTTTAAGACTTGTGGACTTCAATTCCCAGAATTCCTCCTCTCGCTCTTCATCTTGATGATGTACGGATGGGTGGGGGGGAGGGAGCTGGAACCGGTTCTAAACGGCACTGTAGATTTATGGAACCTCTTCTATAGAAGAGGCTAGAACTGGCAGGAACCCACCCCTGTCTTGATTGTATCCCTCTGTTAATGCAACTTAGGACTGCATTGGCTTTTTTTGGCTGCCGGCACACACTTCTGGCTCAGTGTGGGGACAACTCCCCATCAGACATGCCGGTGACACACATACTGAATTCCGAAATAGCAGCAGTTTGGGGGAAACCCAGCTAAAGTCTCCATCGAATGGACATTCATTTATCAAGCTTTGAGTGCAACAGATAAAATGTCCATCCGAATGACTGCAAAGAATATATAAACACAAAGTCACACGTACCCCTGGCCCTTGATGTACAAAAGTTCATTTAGTGACCGTTCCAAGTTACAACGGCATTGAAAAAAAGTGGCGTAGGACCATTTTTTACACTCACAACCGTCGTGGCATCCCTGAGGTCACTTGATCAAAATTTGGACCCTTGGCAACTGGTTCATATTTATGACCGTTGTTGTGTTGCCAGATCACGTGATCCCCTTTTGCAACCTTCTGACAAGCCAAGTCAACGGGGAAGCCAGATTTACTTAACAACCGTGTTACTAATTTAACAACCACAAGGATTCACTCAACAAATGTCGCAAGAACAGCCATAAAATGGGACGAAACTGACTGAACAAATTTCTCACTTAACAACATAAACTGGTTAAACTTAGTGAAACTTAGTAATAATAGATATAACTAAATAAATAATTGATAATGATAATAATGTATACAATGTGCAGTGTTATGATAAGTAATAATTGGATATGAATATTGATTAGGGGTAAAATGTTATGATACAGGACATAGTTAAATAAAGGAGGGATAAAGATGACAACTTATATACATATACATGAGTATAATATGAGGAAACTAGATGAAAACTGCCAACAGCGATCTGGAAAGGAGGATTAGAAAAGTCTGTTTTTAAATATTATGGATGTTTAGCTAGAATAGGACATAAGGATTCAGTGTTATTGGAGGATTTTTAGAAATATTAAATGAAATGCCAGTATGTGGTTATGTATTAAATTTTGGCATAGTTTATGATGAAGGACGTTTAAATAATTATAGTCAAATATAAATGGAGGCATAAGAGTAACATGTATAAATAATTGAGTTAAAATACTTGAGTTAATGTGAATTATGCTTGATGACTGTGGAAGAGATGCATGAAAACCTTTTGTAACCAACTGATACACTTTCTACAGTATGTATGGATGAGAATTTTTTTTTATGTTGTTTCTTATGTTTAAAAATAAAAAAAATGCAAAAAAAACCAACAACATAAATTTTGGGGTCAATATTTAGGTCCCATATCAAGTCTAGTTTATATACAGCTAGTCCTTGACTTATGAACACAATTGAGATTGGAATGTTGTTTTGGCCCAAGCTCTCCTTTTGTATATCAGTGTGACATACAAAACCTACATACAAAAGAAATGGGATTTGAATGCATGCAGGAAAACTTCATATCCCAGAATCCTCTGGTTAGCATACATGGACTTCAGCTCCCAGAATTCCACAGCCAATATGTATGGACTTTAACTCCCAGAATCCCCTGGTCAGCACGCATGTGGACTTCAGCTCCCAGAATCTCCCAACCAGCATGTATGGACTTCAATTCCCAGAAACCCCTGATCAGCATATCTTGACTTCAATTCCCAGAATTCTCTGGTCAGCATGCATGGACTTCAACTCCCAGAACCGCCAGGTCAGTGTTCTGACCCCCCTCGTTCCACACCAAAGCACACTCCGAGCCAGAGATAAATTACGGCATTTAATTAACAAACAGGTCCTTGGCAGCAAACCAGCACAGACAAGCTTGGGCATCAATAAACACAGATAAGGCTTGGCAGCAATCCAGCCTGCCAAGCTCATACAAAGTTCTCCGACATTCGATTCTGTGTTGACTTCTGCAAAGAGGGGCATGTGCACAAGTAGCCTTTTTATAGTCTGGAGAGGAGCCTAATGACCACCAGCTGAGTGCAATCACCTCCTGTAATTGCGTAATTGTTCCTGACGCCTAGTAGCTCTTCGATGGTGTGCATCAGAGGTGGGTTCCTACCAGTTCGCACCAGTTCAGTGGAACCGGTTCGTCAAATCTACCGAACCGGTTAGAAGAGGTTCCACCAGTGGACCCGGAAAGCAGGCCACACCTACAAAAGAGCTTCCAAAAATTTTTGAAACCCACCACACACACACACACACACACACACACACACACACACAGAGAAAGAGAAAGAAAGGAAGAAATAAATAAATAAAAGAAAAAAGAAAGAAAAAGTGAGAGATGAAAGAAAAAAAGGAAAAAGGGACAGAGAGACAAAAGGAAGGAAAGGGAGAGAGAGAGAGAGAGGAGAGAGAGAGAGAGAGAGAGAGA
>NW_022473608.1:67812-91251 GCF_009769535.1 Thamnophis elegans
GCCGCGCAAGTGATTGTGGGCGCACCTCGGTTCGCCCACATAACACCTATCCTCCGCGAGCTGCGCTGGCTGCCTGTAGATCTCCGGGTGCAATTCAAGGTCTTACTTACCACCCATAAAGCGCTCCATGGTAGTGGATCTGACTATTTGAGAGACCGCCTCCTGCCAATAATCTCCCTGCGTCCCATCAGATCGCATAGAGCGGGCCTCCTCCATATTCCATCCACCAGTCAGTGCCGACTGGCGACCACCCGGAGGAGAGCCTTCTCAGTTGCTGCTCCGACGCTATGGAACAATCTCCCCGTGGAGATTCGTACCCTGACCACAGTCCAGGCCTTCCGTACAGCCCTCAAGATCTGGCTAGCCCGTCAGGCCTGGGGATAAACTCTTCTGCCCCTCCCAAATGCTGAGTGAATGTTGTGTTTTAGTACTTTTTAGTTATTTCACATTTTTTTTTCTGTATTTTGTCTTTCACTCCCCTTCCCTTACTATTGTAAGCCGCCCTGAGTCCCCTCAGGGAAAAGGGCGGCCTATAAATGCTAAATAAAATCTAATAAAAATAAAAAAATATAAGTCTAACTGCTATTGCTATTGCTATTGTGATCTTCTGACAAGCAGGAGTCAACGGGGAAAACCAGATTGGTTTAACCGTCTTACTCACTTAACGACTGCAGCGCTTCCCTTAACAACGATTGTGAAAAAGGTAATAAAATAGGCCGCAACTCACTTAACCAATGTCTCACTTAACAGCAGAAATGGAGCTCGATTGCGGTCGTAAGTCGAGGAGTACCGGAATGCATATAGAAGGAACTCCCGGATCCTGGGGACACTGCAACCGTCATAAATATACAAATACAAATACAATAGCAGAGTTAGAAGGGACCTTGGAGGTCTTCTAGTCCAACCCCCTGCTCAGGCAGGAAACCCTATACCATTTCAGACAAATGGCTATCCAGCATCTTCTTAAAGACTTCCAGTGTTGGGGCATTTACAGCTTCTGGAGGCAACTTCTGTCCCACTGGTTAATTGTTCTCACTGTCAGGAAATTTACTCCTCAGTTCTAAGTTGCTTCTCTCCTTGATTAGTTTCCATCCATTGCTTCTTGTTCTACCCTCAGGTGCCTTGGAGATAGTTTGACTCCCTCTTCTTTGTGGCAACCCCTGAGATATTGGAAGACTGCTATCATGTCTCCCCTATTCCTTCTTTCTATTAAACTAGACATACCCAGTTCCTGCAACCGTTCTTCATATGTTTTAGTCTCCAGTCCCCTAATCCTCTTTGTTGCTCTTCTCTGCACTCTTTCCAGAGTCTCCACATCTTTTCTATGTCGTGGCGACCAAAACTGAATGCAGGATTCCAAGTGTGGCCTTCCCAAGGCACACTTGGAATAGGAGTCAGTTGTCATGCTTTACAACGGAGAAGGCGATCAACACACCCAGGGAACATGTCCTGGCGTGAAAACGTCTCGGATGGGTTCTTTAAAGCCAACCTGGATTCTTTGATATATGGCTTCAGCCAGGAGCAGGATGATTATTCTAACAAGATGACCCTGGATATATCGCCGGAAGGGATACGGAGGCCCAGCGGCAAAAATTCTCCACTCCTGTCTCCTCTCAAGCCACAAACTCTGCAATCAATTAATCACAAGCAGGCAGAGATGATGGGTGCGAGAATTATATAAAAAGTCCCATTCTTAAAGCTGTTGAAAGAAGGCTTCAGCAGGGGACTTGGAGGGGAGGGGGAACCACAAAAACTTGCCAGCACAGCTCAGCCTAAAATTTATGTTGCTAAGTGAGACCCTTGTTAAGTGAGTTGTTGCCCCATTTTACGACTTTCCGTGTAAAGTTAATCAGCGCAGTTCTAACACGGTTGTTAAGTGAATCTTCCCCGTTGCCTTTGCTTGTCTGAAGGTCGGAAGAGGGGATCACGTGACCCCAGGGAAACTGCGCCGGTCATACATATGAGTCAGTTGCCAAGCAGCCGAAGGTAAGTCACGTGACCAGGGGGGGGATGCTGCAATGGTCATAAGAGTGAAAAATGGTCGTATGTCAGTGCCACTGTAACTTTGAACGGTCCCCAAAGGAACTGTTGTAAGTTGAGGACTACCTGTAAACAAGGAGAGAAACAACCTAGAACTGAGAAATTTGTTGTGGTTGTAAGTGGAGGACTACCTGTATTAATTCAAGAAAGAAAAGAAAAGAAAAGAAAGAAAGAAAGAAAGAAAGAAAGAGTCAGGGAGGGAAGAAAGGAAGGAAAGGGAGAGAGAAAGAGAGGGAAGGAAGGGAGGAAGAAAAAGAAGAAAGAAAGAGGGAGGGAGAGAGGGGGGGAGAGAAAAAAAGAGGCAAGAGAGGGAGGGAAGAAAGGAAGGAAAGGGGGAGAGAAAGAGAGGGAAGGAAGGGAGGAAGAAAAAGAAGAAAGAAAGAAAGAAAGAAAGAAAGAAAGAAAGAAAGAAAGAGGGAGGGAGGGAGGGAAGGGAGAGAGAAAAAGAGGCAAGGGAGGGAGGGAGGGAGGAAGAAAGAGAGAGAAAGAAAGAAAGAGAAAGAATGAGGGAGGGAAGGAAGGGGAAAGAAAGAAAGAAAGAAAGAGAGAGAGAGAGAGAAAAAGAGGCAAGGGAAGGAAGAAAGGAAGGAAAGGGAGAGAGAGAGGGAAGGAAGGGAGAAAGAAAAAGAAGAAAGAAAGAAAGAAGGGGGAGAGAGAAAAAGAAGCAAGGGAGGGAGGTAGGAAGAAAGAGAGAGAAAGAAAGAGAAAGAATGAGGGAGGGAAGGAAGAAGAAAGAAAGAAAGAGAGAGAGAGAGAGAGAAAGAGAAAAGTAAGAAAAACAAACAAACAAAGGGAGGAGGGAGGGAGGGAGAAAAAGAGAGAAAAAGAGAAAGGCAGGAAACAAAGAAAGAAAGAAAGAAGGAAGGAAAGAAGGAAAGAAAGAGAGAGGGGAGGGAGGAAGGAAGAGAAAAGAAATAAAGAAATAAAGAAAAGTAATGAAGGAAAGAATGAAAGAAAGAAAGAAAGAAAAGAAAGAAAGAGAAGAGAAGAATTCCTTTGGAGAAACTTGTGGTTTTTTTTCCCAAATCTAAAGTGAGGGTCTCCATTCCTTTTCAACCCTTCTTCCCCTCTGGCCTCTGAACTCCACAGCTGTTCCTTCTGCTTTACATCTTGGAAGGCAAAGATGGCAGAGCCACAACCTGGGACTGCACACCCTCCCTTCTGTGGCTGGGCAACTTGTGTGTTTTGGAGGGACGTCAGAGAACAACACAATCCCCCTCCCTGTCCATCCCCCCCCCCCCCGTCTCTCCTGGGCTTCACAAGTCTTTAGCCGTCAGGTCAGTGATGGGAATGGGCTATGAAACATATCCAGTACTTAATCAATCTCTTTTTAAAAAAAGGAAAGGAAAGAAAGCATCTCACCTTTTTTTTTTACCTGCAATGTGCCTTTGGGGGCAATTACAGGTAATCCTCCACTTACGACCAGGTGGGCGTGGCCAACTTGTAAAATGTGGTGAAACTCACTTAACAACGCTCTTGCTTGGCAACCAAAATGTTGGCTCAGAAACTCTGGCATTTGAAACATACGAGTCTTAAAGCTGTCAAGTTACTAGACCCTCGCACCCCTAACCCTTTAGAAAAAAAAAACCCAGGGGTGCTCAAACTTGACAGCTTTAAGACTTGTGGACTTCAACTCCCAGAATTCCTCCTCCAGTCATGTTGGCTCAGGAACTCTGGCATTGAAGCACGCAAGTCGTAAAGCTGTCAAGTTACAAGACCCTCGCACCCCTAACCCTTTAGAAAAAAAAAACCCAGGGGTGTTCAAACGTGACACCTTTAAGACTTGTGGACTTCAACTCCCAGAATTCCTCCTCTCGCTCTTCATCTTGATGATGTGCGGACGGGCGGGGGGGAGGGAGCTGGAACCGGTTCTAAACGGCACTGTAGATTTATGGAACCTCTTCTATAGAAGAGGCTAGAACTGGCAGGAACCCACCCCTGTCTTGATTATATCCCTGTCTTGATTGTATCCCTCTGTTAATGCAACTTAGGACTGCATTGACTTTTTTTGGCTGCCGCCACACACTTCTGGCTCAGTGTGGGGACAACACCCCATCAGCTATCTCGGTGACACCCATACTGAATTCCAAAATAGCAGCAGTTTTGGGGTAACACAGCTAGTCTCCATCGAATGGACATTCATTTATCAAGCTTTGAATGCAACAGGTAAAATGTCCATCCGAATGACTGCAAAGAATATATAAACACAAAGTCACATGTACCCCTGAGGACTATGCCCAGTTCTTGGCGGACAAAGTTGCTCGGTTTCGGTCGGACTTGGACTCCACTGCTGTAGATCCAGCTGAGACACAGGGGGATTACTTGGCAAACCATCTTTGGGTTGAGTTCCAGGATGTTGCCTCTGGGGATGTGGACAAGGCCATTCGAGCTGTAAGTTCCTCCACCTGTATTCTGGACCCGTGTCCCTCCTGGCTGGTTGCCAACAGCAGCGAGGTGACACATGGCTGGATCCAGGCGGTCGTGACCGCCTCCCTTCGGGAGGGGCACTTCCCCACCGCACTTAAAACGGCGGTGGTGAGACCCCTCCTGAAGAAACCATCCTTGGATCCAGCCATTTTAAACAACTATCGTCCTGTCTCCAACCTCCCCTTTATTGGGAAGGTTGTTGAGAAGGTGGTGGCCTTCCAGCTTCAACGGGCCTTGGAGGAAGCTAGTTATCTTGACCCCTTCCAGTCCGGCTTCAGACCTGGTTACAGCACAGAAACCGCTTTGGTCGCATTGACCGATGATCTCTGGAGGGCCAGAGATGGAGGCCATGCGTTCATCCTGGTTCTCCTTGACCTCTCAGCGGCTTTCGATACCATCGACCATGGTATCCTTCTGCGACGACTGCGGGAGGTGGGGGTGGGAGGCACTGTTTTGCAGTGGTTCTCCTCCTACCTCTCGGACAGGTCGCAGTCGGTGTTGGTCGGGGGGCAGAGATCGTCCCTGAGGCCCCTAACATACGGGGTGCCGCAGGGTTCGGTCTTATCCCCCCTACTATTTAACATATACATGAAACCGCTGGGCGAGATCATTCGGAGGCACGGGATAAAATACCACCAATACGCGGACGATACGCAACTGTATCTGTCCGCCCCGTGCCAACTCAATGAAGCGGTGGACGTGATGAACCAGGGTCTTGAGGCCGTTAAGAACTGGATGAGCGCTAACAAACTGGTACTCAACCCGGACAAGACCGAGTGGCTGTTGTGTTTCCCTCCCAACAATTTGGCCGATGTTCCAACACTCAGGCTGGGGGGTCAAATTTTATACCCCTCAGATAGGGTCCGTAGCCTAGGAGTCCTCCTGGATCCACAGCTGACTTTTGACCACCAGTTGTTGGCTGTGACCAGGGGGGCATTTGCCCAGGTTCGCCTGGTCCGTCAGTTGCGGCCCTACCTGAACCGGGAGGCTCTCGCAACAGTCACTCGAGCCCTTGTGATCTCTAGGCTGGAATACTGCAATGGGCTCTACATGGGGTTGCCCTTGAAGTGCATCCGGCGACTGCAGTTAGTCCAGAATGCAGCCGCACGAGTGATAGTGGGCGCACCGCGGTTCGCCCACATTACACCCATCCTCCGCGAGCTGCACTGGCTACCTGTCGATCTCCGGGTGCGCTTCAGGGTACTGATGACCACCTTTAAAGCACTCCATGGTAGTGGATCTGGGTACTTGAGAGACCGCCTTCTGCCGATTACCTCCCTCCGACCGATCAGATCGCACAGACTGGGCCTCCTCCGAATCCCATCTGCCAGTCAATGTCGACTGGCGACTACACGGAGGAGAGCCTTTTCTGTTGCAGCTCCGACCCTGTGGAACGACCTCCCCATCGAGATCCGTACCCTCACCACCATCCAGACCTTCCGCACAGCCCTTAAGACCTGGCTCTCCCATCAGGCCTGGGGATAGGTTCCCAATTTACCCGCCCGAGTGTTGACTGTTGAATGCAAGTTGTGTTTTATTATTTTATTGTGTTCACATATTGTTTGTCTTTTGGTATTGCACCCCCTTCCCTGCGATTGTAAGCCGCCCTGAGTCCCCTCAGGGAAAAGGGCGGCCTATAAATCCTAATAAAATGTCTAAAATGTCTAAAGAACAGCCATAAAATGGGACGAAACTGACTGAACAAATTTCTCACTTAACAACATAAACTGGTTAAACTTAGTGAAACTTAGTAATAATAGATATAACTAAATAAAGAATTGATAATGATAATAATGTATACAATGTGCAGTGTTATGATAAGTAATAATTGGATATAAATATTGATTAGGGGTAAAATGTTATGATACAATAGCAATAGCAATAGCAGTTAGACTTATATACCGCTTCATAGGGCTTTCAGCCCTCTCTAAGCGGTTTACAGAGTCAGCATATCGCCCCCAACAACAATCCGGGTCCTCATTTTACCCACCTCGGAAGGATGGAAGGCTGAGTCAACCCTGAGCTGGTGAGATTTGAACAGCCAAACTGCAGAACTGCAGTCAGCTGAAGTAGCCTGCAGTGCTGCATTTAACCACTGCGCCACCTCGGCTCTCTTAGGACATAGTTAAATAAAGGAGGGATAAAGATGACAACTTATATACATATACATGAGTATAATATAAGGAAACTAGATGAAAACTGCCAACAGTGATCTGGAAAGGAGGATTAGAAAAGTCTGTTTTTAAATAATATGGATGTTTAGCTAGAATAGGACATAAGGATTCAGTGTTATTGGAGGATTTTAGAAATATTAAATGAAATGCCAGTATGTGGTTATGTATTAAATTTTGGTATAGTTTATGATGAAGGACATTTAAATAATTATAGTCAAATATAAATGGAGGCATAAGAGTAACATGTATAAATAATTGAGTTAAAATACTTGAGTTAATATGAATTATGCTTGATGACTGTGGAAGAGATGCATGAAAACCTTTTGTAACCAACTGATACACTTTCTACAGTATGTATGGATGAGAATTTTTTTATGTTGTTTCTTATGTTTAAAAATAAAAAAATGCAAAAAAAACAACATAAATTTTGGGGTCAATATTTAGGTCCCATATCAAGTCTATTTTATATACAGCTAGTCCTTGACTTATGAACTCAGTTGAGATTGGAATGTTGTTTTGGCCCAAGCTCTCCTTTTGTATATCAGTGTGACATACAAAACCTACATACAAAAGACATGGGATTTGAATGCATGCAGGAAAACTTCATATCCCAGAATCCTCTGGTTAGCATACATGGACTTTAGCTCCCAGAATTCCCCAGCCAATATGTATGGACTTTAACTCCCAGAATCCCCTGGTCAGCACGCATGTGGACTTCAGCTCCCAGAATCAAATCTCCCAACCAGCATGTATGGACTTCAATTCCCAGAAACCCCTGATCAGCATATGTTGACTTCAATTCCCAGAATCCCCTGATCAGCATATCTTGACTTCAATTCCCAGAATTCTCTGGTCAGCATGCATGGACTTCAACTCCCAGAATCGCCAGGTCAGTGTTCTGACCCCCCTCGTTCCACACCAAAGCACACTCCGAGCCAGAGATAAATTACGGCATTTAATTAACAAACAGGTCCTTGGCAGCAAACCGGCACAGACAAGCTTGGGCAGCAATAAACACAAATAAGGCTTGGCAGCAATCCAGCCTGCAAAGCTCATACAAAGTTCTCCGACATTCAAGCCTGCGTTGACTTTTGCAAAGAGGGGCATGTGCACAAGTAGCCTTCTTATAGTCTGGAGAGGAGCCTAATGACCACCAGCTGAGTGCAATCACCTCCTGTAATTGCGTAATTGTTCCTGACGCCTATTAGCTCTTCGATGGCGTGCATCCAGGAACAACTCACTACTGGCTTCCGGCTCACTCTCCCTTGTCTCCTCCCTACTGGTCCAAGGCTCAGGTGCCTCCTGGTGGCCAACCAGCCTCTCTGCGCCCTGCTCGGAGTCGGAACCCTGTCCAGGGTCCTCCACATCCTCCAGAGCCGACTCATAGGCCCCTCACTGTCGGAGTCTGGTGGCAGCTCCAACGGCTCCTGCTGGGCCACAACAGGTCAGCATATGTGGACTTCAGCTCCCAGAATCCCTCAGCCAGTATACATGCATCTCCCAGACTTCACCACCCAGCATATGTAGACTTTAGCTCCCAGAATCCCCCAACTAACACATATGGACGTTACTTCCCAGAATCCCCCAGCCAGCCAAGCATGGACTTCAGCTCCCAGAATCCCTCAACCAGCATATGTGAATTTCAGCTTCCAGAATACCTTGGCCAGTCTGGGAAATTCTGTAAGTTGGAAGTCCACATATCCTAAAGTTGCTGAGGTTAAGAAATCCTGGTTGAAACTCCTGTAATCTACTTGTGTCCGAATGACACCACCTGGCCTTGGACAAATCTGGTTGAAGCAATATGATCCCGTTTCCTGGAATCTAAAAAGCCCAAATCAATCGGGCCGTAAACTGGATCAACCCAGAAGATTCAACTTTCTCTTTCAAAGGGATCTGGAGGATTTCTCTGCCAAAGTTCTGATGAAGTCACCAATCAAGAAATGCAGCAAATAAAAACATCTTTCAGAATTTTACAAAACATCCCAGTGGGGTGCCTGAATTTTTTTTTCATTTGTCTTTTTTTCTTTCTTTCTTTCTTTCTTTTTTTTTTACCCCCTTGGAAATCAGCAACTAAAGGAGGGCTGATGTTTCCTGGGTGGAGAGCGCCATTCGAACTCACAGCAGCAGGGCGTCGTCATGAGTGACAAGTGCCAGACTTCGCCCTTGGCTCGGCTGTCAATCCACAGCACCGTCCGAACACATCAAGCAGCCGAAGATGACAAATCACACAAATGTTGCCATCTCCGACACAGTAGGACGTATCTCTCAGCACTTGGTGGATCGTGACACGCCAGACTGGATAAAACGGATGGGAAAGCTTGTCAATTATATTAAGGAAGGAGCTTTGCACAGATAATGGCATGGCTACGCAGCGACGCATCCAAGCGAACAGAAGTGGGGGAAATCAGGAGCAGGGCCGCTGAGGACTAGCAGCTTGGCTTCCCGAATGCAGAAGAAGCAAAATGCTTCTCCGTACTTATTGTTTTTTTATCAAGCGTAATTATTCCCTTTGTTGTGACTTAAGTCAGAATCATTCAGCCTCCCCAAAATAGTTATGGTGGAATTGATTCAATTT
This sequence comes from Thamnophis elegans, assembly GCF_009769535.1. Lineage (NCBI taxonomy): Eukaryota > Metazoa > Chordata > Lepidosauria > Squamata > Natricidae > Thamnophis > Thamnophis elegans. The sequence goes on from NW_022473608.1 coordinate 77,029, forward strand.
TTGTATACCACCCCCTTCAGGCTACAAATTGGGAGGGTCTAAATTCTAGTCCTGCCTTAGCCATGAAAGCCAATTGGGTGACTTTGGGCCAATCACCAGAAGACTATGAAGTCTAGTCCTGCCTTAGACATGAAAGCCAATTGGGTGATTTTGGGCCAATCACCAGAAGACTATGAAGTCTAGTCCTGCCTTAGACATGAAAGCCAATTGGGTGATTTGGGGCCAATCACCAGAATACTATGAAGTCTAGTCCTGCCTTAGACATGAAAGCCAATTGGGTGATTTTGGGCCAATCACCAGAAGACTATGAAGTCTAGTCCTGCCTTAGACATGAAAGCCAATTGGGTGATTTTGGGCCAATCACCAGAAGACTATGAAGTCTAGTCCTGCCTTAGCCATGGAAGCCAATTGGGTGATTTTGGGCCAATCACCAGAAGACTATGAAGTCTAGTCCTGCCTTAGCCATGGAAGCCAATTGGATGACTTTGGGCCAATCACCAGAAGACTATGAAGTCTAGTCCTGCCTTAGACATGGAAGCCAATTGGGTGACTTTGGGCCAATCACCAGAAGACTATGAAGTCTAGTCCTGCCTTAGCCATGGAAGCCAATTGGGTGATTTTGGGCCAATCACCAGAAGACTATGAAGTCTAGTCCTGCCTTAGACATGAAAGCCAATTGGGTGATTTTGGGCCAATCACCAGAAGGCTATGAAGTCTAGTCCTGCCTTAGACATGAAAGCCAATTGGATGACTTTGGGCCAATCACCAGAAGACTATGAAGTCTAGTCCTGCCTTAGACATGAAAGATGGCCAATTGGATGACTTTGGGCCAATCACCAGAAGACTATGAAGTCTAGTCCTGCCTTAGACATGGAAGCCAATTGGGTGGCTTTGGGCCAATCACCAGAAGACTATGAAGTCTAGTCCTGCCTTAGCCATGAAAGCCAATTGGGTGACTTTGGGCCAATCACCAGAAGACTATGTAGTCCTGCCTTAGACATGAAAGCCAATTGGGTGACTTTGGGCCAATCACGAGAAGACTATGAAGTCTAGTCCTGCCTTAGCCATGAAAGCCAATTGGATGACTTTGGGCCAATCACCAGAAGACTATAAGTCTAGTCCTGCCTTTGCCATGAAAGCCAATTGGGTGACTTTGGGCCAATCACCAGAAGACTATGAAGTCTAGTCCTGCCTTAGCCATGGAAGCCAATTGGATGACTTTGGGCCAATCACCAGAAGACTATGAAGTCTAGTCCTGCCTTAGCCATGAAAGCCAATTGGGTGACTTTGGGCCAATCACCAGAAGACTATGTAGTCCTGCCTTAGACATGAAAGCCAATTGGGTGACTTTGGGCCAATCACCAGAAGACTATGAAGTCTAGTCCTGCCTTAGACATGAAAGATGGCCAATTGGATGACTTTTGGCCAATCACCAGAAGACTATGAAGTCTAGTCCTGCCTTAGACATGGAAGCCAATTGGGTGGCTTTGGGCCAATCACCAGAAGACTATGAAGTCTAGTCCTGCCTTAGCCATGAAAGCCAATTGGGTGACTTTGGGCCAATCACCAGAAGACTATGTAGTCCTGCCTTAGACATGAAAGCCAATTGGGTGACTTTGGGCCAATCACCAGAATACTATGAAGTCTAGTCCTGCCTTAGCCATGAAAGCCAATTGGATGACTTTGGGCCAATCACCAGAAGACTATAAGTCTAGTCCTGCCTTTGCCATGAAAGCCAATTGGATGACTTTGGGCCAATCACCAGAAGACTATAAGTCTAGTCCTGCCTTTGCCATGAAAGCCAATTGGATGACTTTGGGCCAATCACCAGAAGACTATGAAGTCTAGTCCTGCCTTAGACATGGAAGCTAATTGGGTGACTTTGGGCCAATCACCAGAAGACTATGAAGTCTAGTCCTGCCTTAGCCATGAAAGCCAATTGGATGACTTTGGGCCAATCACCAGAAGACTATGAAGTCTAGTCCTGCCTTTGCCATGAAAGCCAATTGGGTGACTTTGGGCCAATTACCAGAAGACTATGAAGTCTAGTCCTACCTTAGACATGGAAGCTAATTGGGTGACTTTGGGCCAATCACCAGAAGACTATGAAGTCTAGTCCTGCCTTAGCCATGAAAGCCAATTGGATGACTTTGGGCCAATCACCAGAAGACTATGAAGTCTAGTCCTGCCTTAGCCATGAAAGCCAATTGGGTGACTTTGGGCCAATCACCAGAAGACTATGAAGTCTAGTCCTGCCTTAGACATGAAAGCCAATTGGGTGACTTTGGGCCAATCATCAGAAGACTATGAAGTCTAGTCCTGCCTTAGACATGGAAGCCAATTGGGTGACTTTGGGCCAATCACCAGGAGAGCATGAAGTCTAGTCCTGCCTTAGACATGGAAGCCAATTGGGTGACTTTGGGCCAATCACCAGAATACTATGAAGTCTAGTCCTGCCTTAGCCATGAAAGCCAATTGGGTGACTTTGGGCCAATCACCAGAAGACTATGAAGTCTAGTCCTGCCTTAGACATGAAAGCCAGCCTGGCCATGTCGGTCTCTCTCAACCTGAATCCACCTCACAAGGTTGTTGTTGTGGGGAAAATAGAAGGAGAAAGGAGCATTATATATGTTCACCGCCTTGAGTTATTTATAAAAATAATAAAAAAGTGGAATTAAAATAAAATAAAATAATAAAATACCGTAGGTTAAAAAATAATAATCCAATAAAATAATCAATCAATAAATAAAATAAAATAGTAAAACTAACAAAACAATAAAATAAATAAAATTAAAATAAATTGAAATAAAATTAAATTAAAATTGGTTGTTTTTAAACATTTTGTTCCTCCCTGCTCCCAGTTAAGCCCCATACGGCTGAAATATGTAAATGCTTAATTTTAATACAGTTCTTCCTGCCTGCAGTGAGGAATGGGAGGGCAGAATCCGAATCGGAACAGAGATGGAAGGGACCTTGGAGCCGAGGTGGCTTGCTCCCGGATCGGCCGAACGGGTAGTAGCGGCGGTGGAAGGTTCCGCCCACCTACCTGGATGCTTCTGTGCATGTGCAAAAGTGTCGCGCATGCGGGAGCGCGCCCAAACCAGTAGTGAAAAAATTGGCAACCCACCACTGCCTTGAAGGTCTTCTAGTCCAGCCCCCTGCTCAAGCAGGTGATCCTACACCATTTCAGACAAGTTAGTGTCCAGTCTCTTCTTCATCACCTCCAGTGATGATGAAGCACCCACAACTTCTGGAAGCAAGTTGTTCCACTGGTTAATTGTTCTTACACGTAACACCTATCCTCCGCGAGCTGCACTGGCTGCCTATCGGTCTTCGGATACGCTTCAAGGCACTAGTCGTCACTTATAAAGCCCTTCATGGTATTGGACCTGGGTACTTGAGAGACCGCCTGCTGCCAATTACCTCCAATAGACCTATCAGATCCCACAGATTAGGCCTCCTCCGAATTCCATCCGCCAGCCAATGCCGGCTGGCGACTACCCGGAGGAGAGCCTTCTCTGTGGCTGCTCAGACCCTCTGGAACGAACTCCCCGTGGAGATTCGAACCCTCACCACCCTCCAGGCCTTCCGCAAAGCCCTTAAGACCTGGCTGTTCCGACAGGCCTGGGGCTAAAGAACTTTTGCCCCCCCCCCCCCCTCGAATGGTATGGTTGTTGTGTGCTTTTAAATTGTGTATTGTTCTGTTCGTCTTTTTTATCCCTTATCTGTACCCCTTTCTCCTGACTTGGATTGTGAGCCGCCCTGAGTCCCCTTCGGGGAAAAGGGTGGCATATAAGTGCAATAAATTCAATTCAATTCAATTCTTACTATTAGGAAGTTTCTCCTTCATTCCAGCTTGCTTCTCTCCTTGATTAGTTTCCACCCATTGCTTTCTACCTTCAGATGCTTTGGAGAATAGCTTGATGCAGAGGTGAAATTCAGACAGGTTGAGTAGTTCGGAGAACCAGCAAATATCAAATACCTCTGGCTTGTCCCAGGAGTAGGGAGGGAATAGGGATTTTGCCTTATCCTTCCCCTGCCATGCCCACTAAGCAGTAGTAAAAAAAATGAATTTCAACACTGGGTTGACTCCCTCTTCTTTGTGGCAGCCCCTCAAATATTAGGCGACTGCTCTCATGTCCCCCTTAGTCCTTCTTTTCTCTAGAGTAGACAAACCCAATTCTTGCAACTGCCCTTCAGATAGTTTTGTCTCCAATCATCTTAGTTGCTCTTCTTCAGGCTTTTTCCAAAGCCTCAACATCTTTTTGGAAATGCGATGAGCAAAACTGGGGATGCAGTTATTCCAGGTGTGGCCTTACTAAGGCTTTATAAAGCGGTACTAATACTTCATATGATTTGGATTCTGTGCCTCTTTTTACTCAACCAGGGATTGTATTCCCTTTTTGGCTGTATTAGCCCCCGTGGCACGACATAACCGCGAACGTCAAAAGCGCACCGACAACACCGCGGCGCTAAAACCGCGATGTCAAAAGCGCGCCCACAACAGCGCGCCCACAACAGCGCTCCGACAGAAGCGCAATTTAACTTAAGGTAAGGTTTAGGGTTAGGTTTAGGGTTATTTTTAGGGTTATGTTACAGCGCGCTTCTGTCGGCGCGCTGTTGTCGGCGCGCTGTTGGCGCGCGGTTTTGATGGTGCGGTTTTGTCACCACGCTTTAGTCACACGCGCTTTAGTCTACCGCGGTTTTGTGGTGGAACCATTAGCCCCCTCCACAAAAAGTTTGGGAACTGTATTGTATTAGCACATAGCTGGCTGAGACATTTCTCTGAAACCAGAATGTTTCCTGCTGGAAACTTGGACTTGTACAAATTTCCTTCTATCCAGTGATGAGTGAAAAGGCAGTTCACACCTTCATGGCTAGCCAAGGGGCTCCTTTGCGCCTTGCCAGAATTAAAACTCTCTGTCTGGTCCAGTCACGTCAAACTCCAGGCTTCTGGCATGTTCAATCCAATCTCCGGATCGCAGGAAGCTTTCGCGAATGGTAACCTTGGCGTCAATGCAGTGTCTGGGAACTGTAATGTGAATTTCTCAGCCTTATTTATAGCCAGTTCATCGGAGTTCAAGTCTCTTTTTTTCAAATATTTTTGCCAAGGTTTCTACCTCCTGCTGTTTAGGATAGTGTTGTTGTTTTTTCCAAACATAGTATGGACTTCAACTCCCAGAATTCCCCAGTCAGTCTTTGTGAATTTCAGCTCCCAGAATTCCCCAGCCAGCACTTGTGGTCTTCAGCTCCACTACCTATAGCTTGAGGACAGGAAGCTTTCTGCTTTAATCCCCACCCCACCTACCCCCCAAAAAATGTTCCCCAGGCTTGAAGGCACTGCAATGCCACTCCTTTTGGGATCCACATCAAAATGGCTTCCTTGCTGCTCGCTGCACATCAAAATGGCTTCCTTGCTGTTTGCTGCACATCAAAACAGCTTCCTCACTGCCTGCTGCACATTAAAACAGCTTCCTAGCTGCTCGCTGCACATCAAAATGGTTTCCTTGCCACTTGCTGCACATCAAAATGGCTTCCTTGCTGCTCGCTGCACATCAAAATGGCTTCCTCATTGCTCATGGCACATCAAAATGGCTTCCTCGCCACTCGCAGCACATCAAAATGGCTTCATTGCCACTCGCGGCACATCAACATGGCTTCCTCACTGCTCATGGCACATCAGAATGGCTTCCGCACTGCTCATGGCACATCAAAATGGCTTCCTCGAAACTCTCGGCACATCAACATGGCTTCCTCACTGCTCATGGCACATCAAAATAGCTTCCTTATTGCTCATGGCACATCAAAATGGCTTCCTCGAAACTCGCGGCACATCAACATGGCTTCCTCACTGCTCATGGCACATCAAAATAGCTTCCTTATTGCTCATGGCACATCAAAATGACTTCCTCGCCACTTGCGGCACGTCAAAATGGCTTCCTCGCCTGCTCACTGCACATCAAAATGGCTTCCTCGCTTACACGACGGTTGCATTTTGCAGTGAACAGTCAGTGCAGTTTCTTTCTTTGATTCTGTAAGCAGGGGAAGAAAAAGAAGAAGGAAAGAAACAAAACAGTCAGAGGTGCCAATCTTTTGAGCCGTCAGTCCCTGCTTGGAACCTGTTAAATATCAATAAATCTCCTAAAGGGCCAGCAATCTTCAAAAGAACCTACAGGCCATAAATCCAACATGGGAAGAGAGCTTTGGAAACCAATCAATCGGTCACCTTCGCAGAAGCACCCTGGACTTTGCAGGATCCCCAACTGGGGTGTAATTGAATCTCTGCCTTATAACAGAAGTAGCATCTTCCAAACAGTGGCTATGTTTTTCCTATGCATCATCGTCCAACCGAAGGAACATACAGCATAGAATCATGTGGCTGGAAGGGACCTTGGAGATCTTCTAGTCCAACCCCCTGCTCAAGCAGGAAGCCCTATACCATTCTGGACAAATGGGTGTCCAATCTCTTCTTAAAAATCTCCAGGGATGGAACTCCCACAACCTCCGGAGGCAAATTCACCTACAATTCCACAAATTAATTGTCCTCACTGTCAGAAAATTCTTCCTTACTTCTAAGTTGGATCCCTCTTTAATACGCTGTCAATTATTGCTTCTTCTCCTGTTCTCTGGTGCTTAAAGAATATAGGTAGTCCTTGACTTATGACCACAACTGAGCCCAAAATATAGTTGTTAAGTGAATTTTGCCCTTCTTGCGACTGTTGTTAAGTAAATCACTGTGGTTGTTAAGTTAGTAACAGGGCTGTTCAGTGAATCTAGTTTTCCCCATTGACTTTGCTTGTGAGAAGGTCACAAAAGGTGATCACATGACCCCGGGACACTGCAACCGTCATAAATGCGAGGTAGCTGCCAAGCATCTGAATTTTGATCATGTGACCATGGGGATGCTGCAAAGGATGGACGTGTGAAAAGCAGCCTTAGGTCAGTTTTTTTCAGTGCCGTTATAACTTCAAATGATCACTAACTGAATTGTTGTAAGTCGAGGATTATCTGTAAGCATGTGATAGCCGAGAAATGTTACCCAAAACCTATAATCTAAGCCTATTTGGTATCCATAGCACAATGGATCAAGATAAGTCACAACCGCCTGTGACAACACTGGGGAAACCTCTCCTTTGCGTACCTACAAGGACATACAAAATAGAATAAAATAGAATGGAATGGAATGGAATAGAATAGAATAGAATAGAATAGAATAGAATAGAATTATGGAATGGAATAGAATAGAATTATGGAATAGAATAGAATAGAATAGAATTACAGAATAGAATATAATTACAGAATAGAATAGAATAGAATTATGGAATAGAATAGAATTACAGAATAGAATATAATTACAGAATAGAATAGAATTATGGAATAGAATAGAATAGAATAGAATTACAGAATAGAATAGAATAGAATAGAATTACAGAATAGAATAGTATAGAATAGTATAGTATAGAATATAATTACAGAATAGCATAGAATAGAATAGAATTACAGAATAGAATAGAATTATGGAATAGAATAGAATAGAATTACAGAATAGAATAGAATAGAATAGAATTACAGAATAGAATTATGGAATAGAATAGAATAGAATAGAATTGTAGAATAGAATTATGGAATAGAATAGAATTATGGAATAGAATAGAATAGAATTACAGAATAGAATAGAATTATGGAATAGAATAGAATAGAGTAGAATAGAATAACAGAATAGAATAGAATAGAATTACAGAATAGAATGGAATAGAATAGAATAGAATAGAATTACAGAATAGAATAGAATAGAATAGAATAGGTTGCAAGGGACCTTGTAGGCCATCTAGTCCAACCCACAAGTCAAGCAGGAGACCCTACACCCATGATGGCGAACCAATGGCACGTGTGCCACAGGTGGCACCTGAAGCCATTTGTTAGGGCACGCGAGGCATTGCCTTGTCAGCTCCAGCGGGCATGCATGTATTGGCCAGCTGACTTTGGCCTTCATTTTTAGCCGTTTTTCGCTCTCCAGCAGCTTTCCTGAAGCCTCTGGAGGGCAAAAAATGGCCTTACGGCAAACCGGAAGTTCGGGAATGGACTTCTGATTTGCCTGTTGGGCTGTTCTTCGCCCTCCAGAGGCTTCAGGAAGCTTCCCTGAAACCTTCGGAGGGAGAAAACAGCCCTGCGGCCAATCCAAAAGTTTAGGAACAGATTTCTGGGTTGCCCATAGGGCCGTTTTTTGCCCTCCGGAGGCTTCAAGGAATCCTACTGAAACCTCCGGAGGGCCTCCAGGAGGTGTGGGGGTGTTTTCGCCCTCCCCCAGGATCCTACAAAGCCTCTGGAGCCTGGGGAGGGAGAAAAACAAATCCATTGCATGCAAAAAGCGGAGGAGGGCGGGGATCGTGCGCACATGTGTAGATTCGCGCACATAGAATTATGGGTGTGGGCATGCCTGCGCATGTTCCACTGCGCTCCACCCGCCTTTGGCACGCGATGGCAAAAATGTTAACCATCACTGCCCTACACCATTTCTGACAGATGGCAGTCCAGTCGCTTCTTGAAAGCTTCCAGCGATGAAGCTCCCACAACCTCTGAAGGCAACTTCTGTTCTATCAGTGGATTGTTCTCACTGTCCATCAAAATTTCTCCTTATTTGCAGGTGGAATCTCTCCCTGATTAGTTTCCATCTATTATTCCTTGTCTGGCCTTTGGGCGCTTTGGAGAATAGATTGACCCCCTCCTCTATGTGGCAGCCCCTCAAATATTAGAAGACTGCTATCCTGTCTCCCCTGGTCCTTCTCTTCACTAGACTAGCCATGCCCAGTTCCTGCAACCGTTAATCGTGTGTTTTAGCCTCCAGTCCCCTAATCGTCTTTGTTGCTCTTCTCTGCACTTTTTCTAGAGTCTCTGCATCTTTTTTATGGTGTGGTAACCAAAACTGGATGCAGGATTCCAAGTGTGGCCTTACCAAAGCCTTATAAGGAGCCGAGGAGCCAAGGTGGCGCAGTGGTTAAATGCAGCACTCCAGGCTACTTCAGCTGACTGCAGTTCTGCAGTTCGGCTGTTCAAATCTCACCGGCTCAGGGTTGACTCAGCCTTCCATCCTTCCGAGGTGGGTGAAAGGAGGACCCAGACTGTGGGAGCGATATGCTGACTCTGTAAACCGCTTAGAGAAGGCTGAAAGCCCTATGAAGCGGTATATAAGTCTAACTGCTATTGCTATTGCTATAAAGTGGTCTACAGTTTCATTTACCTACCTTATCTTATCCGCGTGCCCTTTTAAAGATACGGATGTTAATTCAAATGTACAATGTTGTGCAACACAGCAAAGAGACTTTTAAAAAAACGTACCATGTTATTCCTCGACTTACGACCACAATCGGGACTAGAATTTCCATAGCTAAGCCAGACGGTTGTTAAGCGAGTCACGCCTGATTTTACAACCGATATTTTTTGTCACGTTTGTTAAATAAATCGTGGCTGGCCAGGAAATTCTGGGAGTTGAAGTCCACATGTCTTAAATCGGCCGAGGTAGAGAAACACTTCTCTATACAGGCAGTCCTCAACTTAACAACGGTTTGTTTAGTGGCCACATGAAGTTACAAGGGCACTGAAGAAAGTGACTTAGGACCGTTTTTCAAACTTACGACCATTTCAGCATCCTCCCATGGTCCTGTGACCAAAATTCAGACGCTTGGCAACTGACTCCTATTTATGACGGTTCATGCGATCCTCTTCTGTGACCTTCTGACCAGCAAAGTCAATGGGGAAGCCAGACTCACTTAACGACCGGGTTACCAACTAATCAACTGCAGCAATTCACTTAACAACCATGGTAAGAAAGGCCGTAAAATGGGGCAAAACTCACCTAACCAACGTCTCACTTCACAACAGAAATTTTGGCCTCCATTTTGGTTGTAAGTTGAGGACTACTTGGTAAATATCCTACGCCATGTAGGTAGTCCTCAACTTGCAATTGTTGAGGTTACAATGACAGTGATTCACTTAGCAACTGTGGCAAAAACAAGGTCATCAAATGGGGCAAAACTCACTTCACAAGTGTCTTGCTTAGCGACAGAGATTTGGGGCTCAACCCAAATCCTTCCTCCTCTGCAATTCAGCCATGCAGCCTACGTAGGTGACTTCCAGATGCTTCTCCGAGTTTCTCAAAACAGCTTTGCACAGCCGATTAAATTCTTGTTGTAATTAAGGCAGACACAATTAGCTGTCAAGAAGGGCAGTCATCTGTTTTATGTTGCAATCTCCACAACAAGGCCCGATTGTTTGAATAGATTGTCATTTTCCCCAAACACATTTCATCATTTACCCCCGGTCTCTGTGTCAGATGGTGAAATGGGAAAGGGAGAGGAAAAAAAGAAATTAAACACACCAGTACTTATACACCACACATCTACAGCATCCTGTGGCAGCCAGTGCTGGTAAAAAAAAAAAAAAAAAATTAAAAAGGGACGAGGGGGAAAAAAATCACACAATGCACCTTGCCAAAGCTTATAAAAGTAATGTCCTCTGAAAATGAATGCATTTCAGAACATTTCACAAGGTGGGAAAGTAATTTGTCTCCTAAGAAATAACTACAGTATGAATTTGTTGGAGGTGTTTTTTTCTCTCGCTCGCTGTCTTTTAGAAAGCTTGCCTTTGACTTAAGGCTGGGGGGGAAAGAGAGGGAGGGGGGGAAATGGATTTTCCCATTTTTCTTTCCCAAACTACAGGAAAACAAACCAAGCCATAAAAGAAAACAGCTTGGAAAGGTCCAGTCGTCAAATCGAGCCAAATAAAATAAAAATCTACAAGAGGTTTTAACAATTTTCCCCATTTGCTAAGCTTCGATTTCAGGCGGTTTGAGAAGGATTCCCGGGAACTGGAAGAGTTTCAAAGAAGGGCAATAAGGATCGTAAGGGACTAGAAACTTGAGCCCTGCAAAGAGAAACGGAAATTGGGAATGTTGAACAACAGAAAAGAGATGAGTAAAGGTTTCTCAGGTGTGGCAACTTAAAGATGGGTGGACTTCAACTCCCAGAATTCCCCAGTCAGAATGGCTGGCTGGGGAGTTCTGGGAGTTGAAGTCCACCCATCTTCAAGCTGAGAAATACTAGATGCCAAAGCTCTAGTCTAACCTGAAAAATCATTACATGGGGGGAGGGGGGAATCTAGAGCCATGATCTCTTCTCCCAGATAAAAAATCATTCACTTTAAATTGTGAACCTGAGTGCTGAATTGCTGGGAGGACTGGATCATAAACCGGGAGAGAGCTTGCGGTTAGGAGAACTGCCAATATAGATGAATAAATGATAGATAGATAGATAGATAGATAGATAGATAGATAGATAGATAGATGATAGATAGATAGATAGATAGATAGATAGATAGATAGATAGATAGATAGATAGATAGATAGATAGGCAGGCAGGCAGGCAGGCAGGCAGGCAGGCAGGCAGGCAGGCAGGCAGGCAGGCAGGCAGGCAGGCAGAGATAGAGATACATAATATAGATTTATGGTTGGTAGGTAGGTAGGTAGGTAGGTAGGTAGGTAGGTAGGTCGGTAGATAGATAGATAGATAGATAGATAGATAGATAGATAGATAGATAGATAGATAGATAGATAGATAGAGAGATAGATAGATAGAAGATGATGGGATGGGATGGGATGGGATGAGATGGGATGGGATAGGATAGAATGGAATAGAAGAGAAGAGAAGAGAATAGAAGAGAAGAGAAGAGAATAGAACAGTTGGAAGGACCTTAGAAGTTCCACTGGTTAATTGTTCTCACTGTCAGGAAATTACTCCTTAGCTTTCCTCCTACGGAGAAAATTTCTACTAAGGAGGAAATGAAGAAGACAACAGGAAAGAATGAAGAAAAAAAATGGAGAAGTAAAAGAGGAAGGGGAGAAGAGGAAGGAAGGAAGAAAAAGTATGGATGTAGGATGTGGAGAAGAAAGAAAAGAATAAAAGGAAGGCGGAAGAGATGAAGGTGAAGGAAAAGAATGAAGGAAGAATGGGAAAGAAGGAAAAGAGGAAGTGGTGTAGTGAGGGAAGAAGACAGGAAGGAAGGAAAGAAGGAGAAAGGAAGGCAAGGAGAAAGTGGAAGGAAAAAAGGAAAAAAGAATAAGAATTATTTTAAGACTAGAATAAGAAACATTAATGGTTAGAGGTCTGGAAGCTAAAACATATGAAGAACGGTTGCAGGAACTGGGTATATCTAGTTTAATGAAAAGAAGGACTAGGGGAGACATGATAGAAGTCTTCCAATATCTCAGGGGCTGCCACAAAGAAGAGGAAGTCAAGCTATTCTCCAAAGCACCAGAAGGCAAGGCAAGAAGCAATGGGTGGAAACTAATCAAGGAAAGAAGCAACCTAGAACTAAGGAGAAATTTCCTGACAGTGAGAACAATTAATCAATGGAACGACTTGCCTCCAGAAGTTGTGAATGCTGCAACATTGGAGGTTTTTATCCAAGGTGTTGGATAACCATTTGTCTGGAATGGTGTAGGAGCCCTTGCTTGAGCAGGGGGTTGGACTAGAAGACCTCCAAGGTCCCTTCCAACTCTGTTACTCTGTTAAAAGAAACGGAAGCCAGCTGATGGGGGGGGTTTCTAATGCAGTGTTTCTCAACCTTGGCAACTTGAAGATGTCTGGACCTCAACTCCCAGAATTCCCCAGCCAGCATTCGCTGGCTGGGGAATTCTGGGAGTTGAAGTCCAGATATCTTCAAGTTGCTAAGGTTGAGAAACACTGTTCTAATGGATGCTGTACTTAAGAGGCAGAGAAATTGGTCGGGCTGCCACTGCACGCACACTTGGCAAATCAATACTCCAACCGAAACTCCATCATCCTTTCAAGCCTGTGTTTTTTCCAGCGGCCTGGATGATCGTTGGACGAGAGAGTTCTGACTTTGACACGGATTCATTTTCCGGAGGCTAAAGATACAGGTACGAAAAGAAGAACAGGAACAAAATTGAACCTGAAACAACGGCAGGGGGGGGAGGGAGCGTTCCACTTTCCGCATTTTTCACTTACATTGACCAGGAACCAGGCAGTTCGGGACCACTTCCACCCTTGTTCAAAATCATCAGATCTACAGAGCAAGGAGGTATTTCTACGGGGTGGGTGAACAGGAGCCATGACACTTTACGATGGACGGTGCCTTCGTTTTAGCAGCTGACTGGGTCCTGCCACACAGCAGTGTCACAAGAAGAGAGAGAAGGAGGAAAGGGAGACAGAGAGAGGGGGGAAGAAGGGAGAGAGAGAGAGAGAACAAGAAGGGGAAAGAGAAGGAAAGGGGAGGGAGGGGAAGGAGAAGAAGAGAGAGGGAGAGGAGAAGGGGAGAGGGGGAGAGAGGGAGAACAAGAAAGAGAAGGAGAGAGACAGGGGGAAGGTGAGGCAGACAGAGAGGAGAGAGAAAACAAGAAGGAGAAAGAGAAGGAAAGGGGAGGGAGGGGAAGGAGAAGGAGAGATGAAGGAGAAGGGGAGGAAGAAGAGAGAGAGGAGAGGGGGAGGGAGGGTGGCAGAGAGGGAAAACCAGAAGGAGAAAGAAAGAGGGACGGGGGAGGGAAGACAAGGAGGGGGAGGGGGAAAAGGATGGAGAAGGAAGGGGAGAAGAAGGAGAGGGAGGGAGGGGGAACAAGGAGAGGGAGGGAGGGTGAGAGGGGAGGAGGAGGAGGATGTGAGGGAGGAAGAGAAGGAGAGGGCAATGGGGAAAAGGGAGGGAGGAGGGGAGAGGGGGGGCAAGAAGAAAGGGGGAGGGAGGGGAAGGGGGAGGTGGAACAGGGAGAAGGAGAGGGTGAGAGGGAGGGAAAAGGAGAGGGGCAGGGGAAGGAGGAAGGGGAGGGAGAGAGAGAGAACAAGAAGTAGAAAGAGAAGGAAAGGGGGAGGGAGAGGGAGGGGAAGGAGAAGAAGAGAGAGGGAGAGAAGAGGAGAGAGGGGGAGAGAGGGAGAAGAAAGAGAAGGAGAGGGACAGGGGGAGGTGAGGCAGACAAGAGAGGAGAGAGAAAACAAGAAGGAGAAAGAGAAGGAAGGGGAGGGAGGGAAAGGAGAAGGAGAGATGAAGGAGAAGGGGAGGAAGAAGAGAGAGAGGAGAGGGGGAGGGAGGGTGGGAGAGAGGGAAAACCAGAAGGAGAAAGAAAGAGGGATGGGGGAGGGAAGACAAGGAGGGGGAGGGGGGAAAGGATGGAGAAGGAAGGGGAGAAGAAGAAGAGGGAGGGAGGGGGAACAAGGAGAG
>NW_022473609.1:0-77500 GCF_009769535.1 Thamnophis elegans
CTCTGACCCCCTTCCTGAGACAGGATGGGCTGGTTGTCTTGGGGGAAGGGCAGCCCTAGATCTCAGCTGGAGATCCCCTTTTGGTTCCCAGGCACTTTGCAAAAGGAAAAAATCCCCTAGTAGTTAAAGCAAGTAACAACAAGTTACTTAGCAATGGCTTAGAGCAGTGGTTCCCAAAGTTGGCAACTTTAAGACTTGTGGACATCAACTCCCAGAATTCTCCAGCCAGTTAGCCATACCCTTACTGGGATTAGAACCTGTGCTGTATTGCATTTCAGGCAGATGTCTTAACCATTAAGCCACAAGGTTCTTCTCCTTATCAGCTGAGCCAGGGAATAGGTATGTATTTAGAGCAGTGGTTCCCAAACTTGGCAACTTTAAGACTTGTGGACTTGAACTCCCAGAATTCTCCAGCCAGCTAGCCATACCCTTACTGGGATTAGAACCTGTGCTGTATTGCATTTCAGGCAGATGTCTTAACCATTAAGCCACAAGGTTCTTCTCCTTATCAGCTGAGCCAGGGAATAGGTATGTATTTAGAGCAGTGGTTCCCAAACTTGGCAACTTTAAGACTTGTGGACTTCAACTCCCAGAATTCTCCAGCCAATTCTGGGAGTTGTAGTTCACAAGTCTTAAAGTCTCCAAGATTTCCGTCTGGGGGAATTCTGGGAGTTGAAGTCCACAAGTCTTAAAGTTGGCAAGTTTGGGAACCACTGGCTTAGAGCAAGGGAATTTAAGGTATAGATTCAGAATAACAGCGTTGGGAAGGGACCTTGGAGGTCTTTTAGTCCAGCCCCCTGCCTAGACAGTAAACCTTACACCACTTCAGACAAATGGATGCCCAACATCTTCTTAAAAACTTCCAGTGTTGGGGCATTCACAATTTCTGGAGTTGAAGTCCACAAGTCTTAAAGTTGCCAAGTTTGGGAACCACTGGCTCAGAGCAAGGGAATTTAAGGTATAGATTCAGAATAACAGCGTTGGGAAGGGACCTTGGAGGTCTTTTAGTCCAGCCCCCTGCCTAGACAGTAAACCTTACACCACTTCAGACAAATGGATGCCCAACATCTTAAAAACTTCCAGTGTTGGGGCATTCACAATTTCTGGAGGCAACTTCTGTTCCACTGATTAATTGATTTAACTGTCAGGAACTTAATTTCTGCTTAGTTCTAAGTTGCTTCTCTCCTCGATTAGTTTCCCCCAGTTGCTTCTTGTCCTGTCTTCAGGTCAGTGGTGGGATTCAAACAAAAATTTTTACTACCGGTTCTGTGGGCATGGCTTGGCAGGAATGGCGTGGCTCGGTGGGCGTGTATCCTTTCAAGAGTGATAGCTTTAACATACCCCAACAACAATCTCTGTCTCTAGAAATGCACAGAAACGCCAAATTCAGTCTGAAACTCTGGCTGGCTGTCCCACCATCTGTGATTGTGGGGTGGGGGGGAGAGGGGCACAAGCTTTCTCTGCCAGGCTGGCTTCTTTTCCCCCAAAAATAATAATAATAATATTAGGAAGATCCTGGTAGGACTTTCCCCATCCAGTCTGATCAAATCCCTGCTGTTCCCCTTTCGTGGTGTCTCCGGGGAGGTGTTAAATTGCGACTCTCATCCCTTCCTGGCTTCTGAAGGATCCGGGGGGGGGGGGGGTGTCTTTGTAAACACCTTGGTAAGACCACACACAGAATACGCCATCCGATTTTGGTCGCCATACAGGCAGTCCTCGACTTACAACAGTGCAAACGCTCAAAGTTACGACAGCACTGAAAAAAGGGGACATTTTTTGGCACACATAAGACCTTTGCAGCATCCTCCCCGCCCCCCCACTCTCCGCCCGGTCAGGTGATTGACAACTGACCATCGTGAAATGGAGACAACTCACTTCCCATGTTTCTCACCACCCCTTAAATGTTGGCCTCCGTGGTGGTCATATCTTGAGGATTATCTGCATTACATGTCCCATATTGGTCGCGATTTTAAAGAAAGTCGTAGAGGCTTTGGAAAGAGTGCAGCAAAAATGATTTAGGACAGGAGTCTCCAACCTTGGCCCCTTTAAGCCTGGAGGACTTCAACTCCCAGAATTCAACTCCCCGCCAGGCGGGGAGTTGAATTCTGGGAGTTGAAGTCCACCAGGCTTAAAGGGGCCAAGGTTGGAGATTCCTGATTTAGGAGGCTGGAGGGCTGGAAACATACGAGGAACGTTTGCGAAATTAGATAATGTCTAGTTTAATGAAAAGAAGAGGGCGACATGATAGCAGGGTTCCAGTATTTGAGGGGCTGCCCCCAAAGAAAAGGGGAGTCCAGGCTATTCTCCAAAGACAAGACAAGAACCAATGGAGGGAAACTTATCCAGGAGAGAAGCAACGTTGAACAAAAGGAGAAATTTCCACGGAAAGGGACTTGCCTCCAGAAGTTGCGGATGCTCCAACACTGGAAGTTTTTTAAGAAGAGATTTGGACGACAATGCCTTGTCTGGAACAAATATAGGGCCTCCTGCTCGAGCAGGGGGCTGGACTAGATGACCTCCAAGGTCCCTCCCAACTCTATTATTGTGTTATCTGGCCTCCGTTTGCATTCTGTTGGTTCAGAAGCCGAATCGGAGCACCCACACGGGGTGGGAGGGAGGGAGGGAGGGAGGGCTGCTCTCCGTAAACCCTCCTCCCTCCCTGCTTGAAGCTGTTTCCCAATTGGGAATTTTCCCACCCTTCCTAAATGGAGAGAGGTAGCCAAGCGAAGGTCAAGCCTTCTCAGGCCAGCCAAGGGCAGCTTCGCCCGGCAACGCCCTGAAGTGCCTTCCTGGCTCTTCGCTTGGTTTCCGGAGGTTCTCACGGGCCTTTTTGCTCCAATCCTCCAAAGGTGGCTCTGTGCGTTGGGGCAGGCTGAGTTTTAAAACTGCACTGCAAAACTTTACGTCTTGTGGACTTCAACTCCCAGAATTCCCCCAGATGGAAATCTTGGCGACTTTTAAGACTTGTGAACTACAACTCCCAGAATTCCACCAGACTGAAATCTTGGCGACTTTATGTCTTGTGGACTTCAACTCCCAGAATTCCCCCAGATGGAAATCTTGGCGACTTTAAGATTTGTGAGCTACAACTCCCAGAATTCCCCCAGATGGAAATCTTGGCGACTTTAAGATTTGTGAGCTACAACTCCCAGAATTCCCCCAGATGGAAATCTTGGCAACTTTAAGACTTGAGGAGTAGCTAGCTGGAATATTTTGAGAGTTGAACTTTACATGTCTTAAATTTATTATTAATATTTATTAATAAAATTTATAGGCCGCCCAATCCCGAAGGACTCCGGGCGGCTTACAAAAGAAAGGAAAAAGAAATGATTTTTTTAAAAAAGACCGATTTAAAATTCCCACACATGCATTCGTTCTGATCGGGGCTGGACAGTGAGGTCAACGGCCCCAGGCCTGCCGGAATAGCCAGGTTTAACAGCTTTTCTGAAGGCCATGAGAGTTTGCCAAGTTTGGAGACCTCTGCTAGAGTCAATCTGAAAGGTGTTTGGTTTTTTTTAAAGCGATATAAAATCATCCTTGTCTTTCTCCATTTCTTGATTGAAGTATTATTTAGCCATTTCTTTTATTGCCTTTCAGAACAGAGCTAAGCCATCCTCACTTAGTTTCTTGCAACCGGAATGTTTAGCTGTTTACAAATTTGTTTTTAAAGTAAACCATAAAGAGCAAATATTATCCAGAATGAAATTACTCCTCCGTTTTGCGATAATTTCTTTTCCTGGATCAGAGAAAACGTATTCTAGCCTACTTGCTATTCCCAACCGCAGCCACTTAGAAGTCTTTAAACCCCTATTGCAAGTTTACAAGACAAAGAGGGGGGGAAGGGATTTGGGGGGGTCTTCCAGACCAGCCGGTCACCAACTGGTGGTCCATGAGAACATTTTGGTGGTCCGCAGAATAATTATTTGCATTTTTTATATTGCACTAAATCAGGGCTCCTCAAACTGCGCCCCCCTGGAATGGATACGTGCGATGAACGCTTCTGTTGCTGCAGAGAGTCTCCCCCTTCGGGGTCTTTTTGTGGGGGTCGGAGAGGGGCAGAAATTCTGACTTGGGGCCTGCTTCAGCCTCCGGGGAGGGGGGGGGCTTTGGGGGAAGGCTGGAGGGAAGCCCTGCTAATGGCAAAGAGCCAGAGGGACTTTTTCCAGTGGAAATGTATCATGGTCTGGAACTGGCTGACCATCTCAGCCCGCTGAGCCTCCAGGCGCCGGTGCAGGGGCCTTGCACTCCTACAGGTCTTCCCTCTGCTTGGAAAGCCTATGCTCCTAGTCCTCAGTGAGGTGCTTCTGCTGAGCCTCCTTCTCGGTCTGATCCAATTTGAGCTTTCTTTCTCCCGGTGGCTGCTTAACTCCAGCAACTACTTCCTGTTGGGGCCCTGAAGAGCCCGGGCGGGCAGGGAGAGGGCTGGCAAGGTGCCCCTTGGCACGATTGGCATCGAATGAACCAAGCCCACCCAGTCACATGACCACCGTGCCACGCCCACCCAGCTGGTCATTAGGCAGATCATATTAGTGGTCCATGCCAGGGGTCTCCAACCTTGAGAACTTTATGACTTGTGGACTTCAACTCCCAGAATTCCTCAGCCAGCGTTGCAGCGCTGGCTGAGGAATTCTGGGAGTTGAAGTCCACAAGTCATAAAGTTCTCAAGGCTGGAGACCCCTGGCATGGGATTTAAAATGATTTAGTGGTCCCTGAGGTCCAAAAGGTTGCTGACCCCTGACCTAGTCTAACCCTCTGCCCCGGGCAGGAATTCTGGACTGTGCTAGCCAATGGTCACTCAACTGTCTTCCTGAAAACTTCCTGTCTCCAGGCTGAGGGCCTCTCTGGCCCTCTGGAAAACGCCTCCTTGCTTTGAGAACTTGCAAAGTTCTGGGAACTTCCAGAGTCTTGTCCTTGGGACCCAAAGGGGCTTTTTCCAGAGGCAACTGGACTTTTCTTCGAAGGCGTTTCGCTTCTCCTCCAAGCAGCTTCTTCAGCTCTGGCTGCATGGTGGGGAAGGGAGGGATCGATACTCCTTGCAGACAGCTGGTCCTTGGCATCCTTTCCGAGGGTCCTTGGAGGTTTATCTGTGTCCTCGGGAAGGGGGGGGGTGACCTGAGTGGGGAGGGGAGCCTTCTTGGAACTGCTGATGGCATCATCTGTCTCCAAGAAGGCTCCACACCCTCTCTCCTCTTTAGCAAGGGATTTCTCAGCAGGCGTGTCCCCATTTGGCAGTTCCAGTGTTTTCTGAATCAGCTCATTCAAAGGGCTGTCTAGCCTCTTCTTAAAAACCAACAGGATTTCTAGTGGCAAGCAGTTCCACTGGTTGACTGTCCTCCCTAAAGTTTCTCTCTGGGCCAAGATCAGTTCGGAAGCGAGATGCTTCTCTCCCCCTCCCCCAATTGAACCCCCAAGCTCTTCTCTAGGCCAGAAAGCTGCTGGTGCCCCCCACCCACCCACCCACCCGCAGAAGCCATCAGCCCACTCGGGGGTCGGTGGGACTTCGGGGGCACGACCCCTCCCAGCGCCTCCCTTGCACCCTCAGCCCACCCAAAGGGGGCCACGCAGTGGGAGCGGAGACCCCCGAGGGTGCGGGAAGAGAAGCGCGGGGTTCCCCCACCGCCCCCCACCACCCCCGCTCTGCCCCGGGCGGGCTCCGGGGAGGGCGAAAGGCGGACCACTCCCCGATCCGAGGGTCCCTCCCCCGCCCGCCCCGGGCCAGCTCCAGATTGGAAGCGGCGCGGCTCCGCTCGGGAAACGCTGGAGCGCATCCCTCGGCCCTGACTCACGCCAAGGCTCCCGCCAGAAGGGAAGGGGCGCGCCCGCCCGCCCGCCTTCCCTCCTCGCTCGCCCGCAGCCGGAGCTGCTCGCGGGGCGCCGGCCGAAGGGGAGCCCACCGCCCGCCGCCGCCCTCCGGAGCGGAGCCCAGCACCCAGGCAAGTGGAGTGGGTGGCAGGGATGGGCAGCCCGATTCCACACGCACACACCGCCGCCCAGCCCAGCCGGAGGAACTCTGCACATGCTCTAGGGCGGGGAAAGGGGAAGGGGCGCCCGAGAGCCTGCGGGGAAGAAAAGAGGGAATCTGGAAGGAGGAGGGTCTTTGCCCGAGTCCCCAGGGAGAGTTGGGGGCAATTTGCCGCGCTTTCCACTTGTCTCCAGGGAGCCAAAGGACCAGTCAAGCTGCTAGTCCTCAGGACACCTGTCGGCACCTGGGAAAGCGGGAGAGAGGCTCCGCGTGAGGGGCGGAGGGGGGGTCTCCCAATATTAGTCCTGGACCCTCTCAGGCAGAGAGGAGAAGCCTCGTTGCTCGCGAGTAGACCGGCCCCCAATTCAAAAGCTGGCTTGCAATTTGGGGGGGGGGGACTTGCGGGAGGGGCGAGGGGGCGTTTGGCAGCCAGGACCCCGCGTGGGTCACCTGCCAACCGGAGAGCCGCGGGGCTGCTGAGCAGCTTGGCAGAACCAGCCAGGACCCCCCCCACACACACACACACACAAGTTTGTCTTGGCGCGGTGGGGGGAGCGTGAGGAGGGGTCCTTTTGTGCCCCCCCCCCCTGGAGGGGACCGCTTCGAATCCCGAGTCCTGCGGGGCTTTTCCCAACTTTCGCTTTCAGGGCGAGGTCTGTGGCGGGGCCGATTGGGGTCCCCCCTCCCCCTCCGTTGTGTACGCGAGGATTGTCTGACTCACAACTGCGGACTGGCCCAAATTTGGAAGCGCTTTCCTGCCTCCCGTCGTGGAGAGGAGGAGGAGGAGGAGGGCTCCAAGTTCCGCGCTGCACGTGTATTGAGTGTGTGTGAGTGTGTTGAGTCCGTGTGCGTGGTGTTGAGTGTGCCTGTGTCCTTTGGAGCAGCTGGCATTTCCTCGGCCGTTTCCTGCCTTTGTCGGGGCTCCTTTGAAGGCAGGAGGGGGGGCCGCGGGGGAGGCTTCCGCCGTCCTGCGCTCCCCCCCTCCCGCCCCTGCTCCCTCCGGCCGCTTCTCCCGGGGCGCCGCCTGCTCATCCCGTGGGGGATCCTCCGGGGGCTCCTGGCATTGACCTGCTCAGCTCTGCCCCGGCCGTTACTCGCAGCAGCTGAGCGCCAGGCAGCCCTGGAACACCCCCCCCTCCAGCTGTTTCCTCCGGCAGGTCCCTCTGCACATCTGCAGCTGCTGTGGCCGCAGCCCTGCTGAGCACCAAAGCAGCAACTGAATCTTTCCTATTGATAGGAATGAAATAATGCAATGCAATATTAATATAATGGTATATTAATATATTTATTAATATATTAATGTATTATAATATAATAATAATATAATATAATTAATATAATATAATATAATATAATTATTTATAATAATATAACATATAAAATAATATAAGTATAATATTAATATAATGTATAGGATAGTTTTGTCATGTCATGATATTTTGTGTGTGTGTGTGTGTGTGTGTGTGTGTGTGTTTTATGTCAAAGCACCAGGTGTGCCGAAACATGGGAGGGGGCCTCCTGCTTCCCTTTTGCCTTTCAGCTCCACCCAAGGAGCCTTCCAGGCAGAAAATCCATTTTTGTGTTGCATTTGTGCTGATAAATAAATGAAGGGAGACTAATATAGATCTATTTCAAGCTATTTAGCTCTCATCAGCTAGCCAGACCCTTACTGGGATTTGAACCTGGGCTATATTGCACACTAGGCATACTAGGCAGAGATCTTAGCCATTAGGCCACAGGCTCTTATCCGTTTATCAGCAAAGCCAGGGTGAAAGGTATCTATTAGATTTTTTACAACCCCTGGTAAGCCCCAATTATGGGAGGAAGCTAACTGCTTCCATCATCTGTCAATCGGCTCGTCACAAGAGTCCATCACGACAGAAACCCAATATTTTTACTGTTGCCTTTGTTATATTTGTGTTTTTTTATTTGTGCTGATAAATAAATAAAGGGAGACTTTATGGTATGGCTAGCTGATGAGAGCTAAATAGCTTGAAATAGATCTATACTAGTCTCCCTATATATATATATATATATATATATATATATATATATATATATATATATATATATATATATATTTATATTTATATTTATATTTATATTTATATTTATATTTAGTGTCACAACCCCTGGTAAGCCCCAATTATGGGAGGAAGCCAACTGCTTCCATCATCTGTCCTTCGGCTCGTTGAGAGCTAAATAGCTTGAAATAGATCTATACTAGTCTTCCTTTATTTATTTATCAGCACAAATAAAAACACACACACACACACACACACACACACACACACACACACACATATATATATATATATATATATATATATATATATATATATATATATAACATCACACCAATCATACATAATTAACATCAATATAACATAGCAATATAGGGTAACATAAATGTATCTTTTTAAGAATGTAAGCCGCTTAGAGCAATAGCAATAGCAGTAGACTTATATACTGCTTCATAGGGCTTTCAGCCCTCTCTAAGCGGTTTACAGAGTCAGCATATTGCCCCCACAGTCTGGGTCCTCATTTCACCCAGATAGATAGATGATAGATAGATAGATAGATAGATAGATAGATAGATAGATAGATAGATAGATAGATGATAGATATATAGAGAGAGAGGGAGGGAGGGAGGGAGGGAGGGAGAGATAGATATAGATAGATAGATAGATAGATAGATAGATAGATAGATAGATAGATAGATAGATAGATAGATAGCAATAGCAGTTAGACTTATATACCGCTTCATAGGGCTTTCAGCCCTCTCTAAGTGGTTTACAGAGTCAGCATATCGCCTCCACAGTCTGGGTCCTCATTTCTCCCACCCCGGAAGGATGGAAGGCTGAGTCAACCCTGAGCCGGTGAGATTTGAACCGCTGACCTGCTGATCTAGCAGTAGCCTGCAGTGCTGCATTTAACCACTGCGCCACCTTGGCTCAAGAGTTACTCCCCACAACCAATACATTTTTCAAAATAAATATAAATACATACCAAACTTCTTAGGGGGGGGGGGGAAATCCCTCGTGGCCCAAAGTCCCTGCTGAGGCTTATTCAATCCACCTTGGCCACTTCCCCTCCCCCGCCTTCCCTCCTTTTCTGCTGAGAAACTGGGGGGGGGGGGCAGCATGTGCATTGAATTATGGCTGCACACGGATTGCACATCTGGCACACGGTAACAAAAAGGTTAGCCACCAGTGGTCCGGGGTCTCCTTCCTGAGCAGGGGGTTGGACTAGAAGACCTCTGAGGTCCCGTCCAGCTCTGTCATTCTGTCATTCAAACCCTCTGGGTCTCCTCCGCAGACTCGGTGGGGCTGACAACCCCCATTCAGCCTCACATCCTCATTTTCCCACCTCTGGTGCTGGGATCAACAGGAGCCACGCCCTCAACGTAACCACCGTAATTCGGCCCAGATTTACGGTCATAAATCACGCCGGTCATTAAGCAGGTTGTCTCGCGACCAACCCGATTTTTCCAACTCCGGTGTTCTTTCTCTGCAGGCTGACCCCTCCCTCCCTTGGGCAGAGCTGGGCTTCGGGGGACCCTGGAAGCAGGAATGGCCCGGGTGCCACACCTGGACCACGGCTCCACAGGTAACAAGGAAGAGGGGGGGGGCTTTGCCAGCTGCTTTAGAATTAGAATAGCAGAGTTGGAAGGGACCTTGGAGGTCTTCTAGTCCAGCCCCCTGCTTAGGCAGGAAACCCTACACCACTTTAGACAAATGGATGTCCAACATCTTAAAGACTTCCAGTGTTGGAACATTCACAATTTCTGGAGGCAAGTTTGTTCCACTAATTAATTGTTCTCACTGTCAGGAAATTTCTCATTTCCAAGTTTCCTCTCTCCTTGATTAGTTTCCACCCATTGCTTCTTGTCCTGCCCTCGGGTGCTTTGGAAAACAGCTTGACTCCCTCTTCTTTGGGGCAGCCCCTGAGATATCGGAAGACAGACTTCCAACCGGAAGGGGAATGAGCAGGTGGGCAGCAGCCGGGGGCCGGACTCTGGCCTCCCTGGCCCCAGTCCTGTCCCTGAGCAGGGCGGCTCCATGGCCCTCTCTCTCTTGCAGATGCTTCCGCAAGGCAGAGCAGGGTCTGGGTTTTGGCCTCTGGGGGCATGGGGCTCTTGGGGCACCGGACAGGGCCAGCCAGGGGGGGCTCAAGGGATGTTCAAGCCATCCCTTGGGCTGAAGGACTGGACCTTCCTCCAAAACGGTATGTGGGGAAGAGAGAGGGAGAGAAAGAGGAGGGAGGGAGGGAGGGGGAAGGGAGGAAGGAAGGAAGGAAGGAAAGGAGGGAGGGAGGAGAGGAAGGAAGGAAAGAAGAAAGGAAGAAAAGGAGGGAGGTGGAAAGGAAGGAGGAAGGAAGGAAGGAAAGGAAGGAGGAGGAGAGAAGGAAGGAAAGAAGGAAGGAAGGAAAGGAGGAAAGAGGAAGGAAGGAAGGAAGGAAGGAAGGAAGGAAGGGAGGAAGGAAGGACGACTCCCTAAGTGTTAAAAAGAGAGTGGTTTGTACTTTCAACTTGAAAGCAGCCTTAGGATAAAGTGAAATGAGCTGGGGGGGGGGGACGGGGGCTTGTTTCCTGCCTGTTCTACCTGGGAAAGCTGACATCCTCTCCAACCGAGCAGGTGCGGGGGAGGGGAGGGGGGGTGCAAAAAGGGAAGAGGGCCGGAGGGGAAGAGTCGTGTGAAGGACCCTCTTTCTCCGTGTGGTGTGAAAAGAGGGCGGGGCTTTCATCACATCTTGCCCAGGTGACCGAGGGCCTCCTGACTGAACAGGGGGCTGGACTAGAAGACCTCCAAGGTCTCTTCCTACTTTACCCTGATATGCCTGAAAATAGGGGCCCAGGTTTGGTTGGTGGTGAGAACCCGGCCTCTGTGGGGGCCCAGGCCTCTTGGCCGTGCAGATTCTGGGACACCCCCCCCCCCCGCTTCCACCTGCAGGACGACCCCAACCATTGAATCAGCCTGGGTCAGAGCTTGGGGGTTCCAGGAACTCCCCAAAAGAGCAGTAAAGGAGCAAAGAGCACAGAATAAGACAGTTGGAAGGGACCTTGGAGGTCTTCTAGTCCAACCGCTCGCTTGAGCATACATAGGAGACCCTACACCCGTGATGGCGAACCTATGACACGCGTGACACAGGTGGCACGAGGAGCCATCCCTGAGGACTCAAGAGCCGTTGCCCTGGGTCAGCTGGGCCGTTTTCGCCCATCCCCAGGCCTCAGGACAGCCTCCGAAGGGTGGGGAGGGCGAAAAACGGGCCTGCCAGGCCTACCAGAAATTCAGAAAGGGGCTGTCTGCGGCTTAAGGGGGGCCACGGGGAGGGGCCTATACAGTTTCAGGTAAATGGCTGCCTAGTCTCTTTCTGAAGGGGGTGAACGTCATCCAAAGTCCTTCCGTGACAGGAGTCTCCCCCCAAAGACACAATGCGCAGGTACCTCCCAAGCATTCACGCTGTCTCCCTTTGGCTTCCAGGTGTGGCTCATCCTTTCTCGCACCCGGATCAGGAGCAGGGCAGGGAGAAGATGCCTTACTCGGTGGAAACCCCCTACGGCTTCCTGCTGGATCTGGACTTCCTCAAGTATGTGGACGACATCGAGAGGGGCCAGACCCTCCGGAAGCTGCCCCTCCACCGCAAAGTGAAGGGGTTCAAGCAATCCCAGAGTGCCCCCCGCAGCCCAATGGGGGGCTGGGCCTCTACCGAGTCCCTGTCCTCCACCACCAGCGAGGACGGGAAGCCCCCCTTCTCCCCACGGCCCCGAACGGCTTCCTACGGAACCAAGGACCTCGCCGGCAAAGACGGCTCCTTCCCGACGTCTCCTGCGCCCGCCGCCCAGCGTCTCCCTCCAGCGTCTCCTGATTCAGTGGGGAGAGGCCGCCGGGTGGAGACCACCTTGCTGGAGACCAGCAGGCGGCTGGAGGAGGCACAGCTGAGTTTGCTGACCGGTGGAGGGCCTGCGGTGCCCAAGAGGATGGACAGCCCTTCCAAAAACAGCGCGTGTCCCCCCAACTCTGCGTCCTCTCTCTCCGGAGACAGCCAGGCTGAGTCCGTGAAGACAAGCCCCCCCAATTCAGGAAGGAGTACCCCGGTTCCAACCGTCAGCCCCGCGCACCTCCATCATGTCCGGGAGCAGATGGCTGCTGCCCTTAAACAGCTGAAGGAGCTGGAGGAGCAGGTGAAGATGATCCCCCTCCTGGAGGAGCAGATCTGCCAGCTGAAGCGGGAGAAGGAGCAGATGGCGGCTGGCTTGGGGGAGAAGGGGGAGGTTGAAGTCGATGAGACGGGCGTCTTCCTCTTCCCCCCAAGACAAGCCCTCAAAAATGGGGCTGCTTGTCTGGACAGAGGAGGGCCCCATCTTGAGAGTGAGGGAGAGGCGACCAAAGGAAGGACAAGTAAGATTGCAGAGCTGAAGAAACTGACCGAGCGGCTGACCGGTCCAGAGAGGCCTGGGAAGAGCAGAGGAGGGGGGCGGCCCCCAAGAGCAGAGCAGCCCAGCCAGAGGTCCATCGGAGTCGGAGAGGAGGGAGACATGAGTGACGTCGTTTGCTACTACCGGACCCAAAGGCCGTGCCGGGAAGTGGCCGTTGGGTGCGAGACGGAGACCTGCGACGCAGAGGTGTGGGTGATGGAGTCTTTCCTTGGGGTCTCGTCGGCCGCAGAGGAGGAGATGCAGCTGGTGCAGCAGAGAGTCCAGCATCAACAGGCCGTCATCGCCATGCTGGAGGGGAACCTCAAGGCAGCCACCGAGGAACTGGAGGAGTTGAGGGTGGAGGTTTGCTCCCGCAGGCCAGGCAGCCTGGTCAGCCGAGCAACCTTAGCCTGTCCGGAGACGGCTGAAGCCTGCGTGGAGGCCATGACGTCCACCCGGTGCCAGGCTGTGGGCAACCACGTCGAAACAGTGGAGGTCGGCGTCCAGAGCTTTCGGCACGTGTCCCACATAGGAGTCGGTTGCAACTTGCAAGGGGACTCGAATGCAGAAGCAAAACTCGCCAAGGACTCACAACGGAAAATGTCACCAATCCCCCTGGGGACGGAGCAAGAGGACCAGAAAGGACACTGTGGAATGGCAACGCCTCATCGTGGCACAGCTGAGGAGGGGTCCAGCTCAGAAGATGCCCGTGGCAAGGAAGGGACACCAGTCCAGCTGGCTATGAAGACCACAGAACTGGATACCGGCCCATCATTGCCCCTGGGAATGGGTGGCAAGCGCAGCCATGAGCCCAATGGAGCACAGGGGGTTTCGGGGACTGGTGAGTGCCACCGTCACACGCAGCACATGAGGTCCAAGCTAAATGACCCTCTCCCCACCCACTCCTGCCCTCCGTCAGTCGAGGGTTTCTTAAGACCCACGTTCACAGTGTAGATTGAAATGACTTCTCTACATTTCCTTGCTGCCCTTGAAAATGTAGAGAAACTTTCCCCCAAACCCACCCTACACACACACACACACACACAAACACACGGCCCCAGCTGCATTCGTAATTCGAGTAGTACTTCGTTTCCCCCCAAAAATAAGACCTAGCATGATTTTTCGGGATGCTCATAATATAAGCTCTATCCCAAAAATAAAACCCACTTAAGATCATCAGCCGGATGGACAAATTTTGTTCCGTATTTCCCTGAAAATAAGACCTACCCAAAGAAATAAGCCCTTTCAGGAGCAAAAAATTAATAGAAAACCCGGTCTTATTTTCGGGAAAACAGGGTATCCGTAAAGGCAAGGTGTCGATGTAGTAATGACATCATTGTGATGAGGGGTCCTCTCCTCCCCCATCCCCCCACCCCTCCCCTCCCCCTGCAGGTGCTCTGAAGTCCATCATGAAGCGGCTGGACAGCCCAGCCAAAGCAGAGCCGGGGGCCAGTGGGAAGAAGACCCTCCAGTTTGTGGGCCTCCTGAATGGCGAGTACGGACCCCTCCTCTCCTTTGGTGGGAGAAAAAGCCGAGGGGTGGACGGACTGCAGGGCCCCACACAGCCTGGGGGGAAGGGGAGGATGTGGCTGAGGGTCCCCTTCCTCAGTGTTGCTCCCAACTCCTTGGACGCTTGGTCTCGGCCACCGGGGCTTCCTACCCCTTTCGATCGAGCCTCCATAACCAGAGGCAGTCTACCCCCCAGATGCCGGCACTTGCAGAAGCCTGATCCGGAATACACGCTTGGGTCCTTCGGAGGGGAGTGGGAGGCACCAGAGGGGCAGGGCTGGATAGAAACCCATGCCCTGTTCAGGGTCAGCTGGCAAGAGAGGAGGGGGCTTTGGCATCCGCATCTTGCTTGTGGGGCTCTGTTGGGGGTCTTGATAAGATGGCAGAGGGGTGGACAAGGTGGGTCGGAAAGGCAGCTATGCGCCTTGGGCCATGGCAGGTATCCAAGAGTCCTGGGACCCCGGCCCTCCTCTGACGCCCCCTCTTATGGCAGGTATGAGAGCACCTCTAGTGAGGAGGAGGAGGAAGAGGAGGAGGAGGAGGAGGAAGAAGAGGAGGAGGAGGAGGGATCTCCCCACAGCTCCTTCAGCGAGACCGTCGGTGGCTTGGAGGGCGATCTGGCTGCCAACCCAGATGTCAGTGACAGCAGCGAGGATGAGGAAGGGAGTCCGGCCACCGAGGCAGGCCCAGGCCACCCAAGGCTGGGCCCTGATCCTGAAGATGCTGCTGGACACGAAGGAGCAACTCCCAAGGTCAAGGAGAGGTAAGGCCATAGGGTCTCGTGCCTAAACGGGGTTGGACTAGAAGACCTCCAAGGTCCCTTCCAACTCTGTTGTGTTAAGATTCTTCCAGACCTTCCTTGCAGGGAATGGTCTGGATTTCCCACCACCACCACCAATTCCAGCCGCCTCCTTCTTCCAGCCTCAGTTCCTCCTTTCTGTAAAATGGGTACATCCAACTCCAGGGGATGCCACCGAGGCTGCAATCATGAAAACAGCCCTCCTAGGGGCGCATTTGCCCCCGCCCCCCACTCCCTAAATCAAGCAGCACTTGGCTGGGATGCTCCGTGCCGCAGCCAGCTGGCAGGGGATTCTGGGAGTTGAACTCCCCACCACCCGAGAGGGAAAAATATTGGACTGGAGGATGGAAAAATCACTTCCAACCCGTTTGCTCTGAAGAGCCGTCTGGAAAAACTGCGGATCCTCAGTCATCTTGGCTAGAATCTGGAGAAAGTTTAAAATCTAAAATAACCTGAACTAAAATCTGGAGAACACACCAGCCAATCACAATCCCTCAGCGGCAAGAGACCCTGACTTTTGGGAGATCAGAAAAGGGGTCAGGTCCCCTCTGTCCCGTCCCGTCCCCAAAAAAAGAGGCCTTCAGGGGAGACCTGGCCGAGAGGTGGTCCAAATCAGAACTTTGAAGCTGGAAATGGACTTGTTTTGTGAGTCCTTGAGATGCTGGTCAGTTTTCTTGCGCCGGCTGCCATCCGTGCCGGGGGTATTGTGTCCCCCCAAAGGGTCACTCAGCTGGCTGACCCCAATTGGCCTCTCCGGCAGGTTTGAGCTGAGCCCATGGATGAGAGAGGCCTGCCTGGTGGTCCGGAGCCACCTGGGCCAGGGCAGAGGGGCCCCAAAGAGCAAAGAGCTGGTGAGTAGCCACAGGAGGGGCCCTCAGGGTTGGGTGGGAGGGGGGCACGGAAGGGCTGGCGGGCAAAAGCTCTTGACTCTGCCTGGCGGAAGCTGCACTGTGCCCGGTGGGACATCACATCCTTCAGTGGTGAAATTCATTTTTTTTACTACCGGTTCGGTGGGCGGGGCTTGGTGGGCGCGGCTGGGGAAGGATACTGCAAAATCCCCTTTCCCTCCCAATCAGCTGGGACTCGGGAGGCAGAGAATAGATGGGGGCGAGGCCAGCCAGAAGTGGCATTTGCCGGTTCTCCAAACTATTCAAAATTTCCACTACCGGTTCTACAGAACCTGTTGGATTTCACCCGATATCCTTCCACAATTGACCGGGATTCATTAATTTTCCTGCTTTTTTGAGGGGGGGCAATTTGGCCATCCCAGGACAGCTTTGGCCCCCAAACTGGCCGACACGGGCTTAGCAGGAATCACGAGGTTTCCTCCCAGTCTCTGGATGCAAAGGGAGCCCCAGGAAAGCTCCTGCGAGTTGGGGGAGCCGAGGGCCATGCTTTGACCTCTGCTACTTGGTCCCCAGCTGTCCAGCAGCAGCCTGGTCCTGCAGGAATGGTTCCGGGTGTCCAGCCAGAAGAGCTCCCGGGCCAGCAAGGTGGGCAAGTACCTGGAGGCCTTGGGCGAGCTCTCCCCGGCACTCCTGGCGCACGTCATCAACCTCTCCGATGGCAACGGGAACATGGCGCTCCACTACAGCGTCTCCCACTCCAACTTCGACATCGTCCGGCTCCTCCTGGACACAGGTGACCACCCCCTCTCCCGGCAGATTTCCCCCCCCCCCTTCTCAAATCTGCTCTATAGATCTTTAGATCCCACAGATTAGGCCTCCTCCGAATTCCATCCGCCGACCAATGTCGACTGGCGACTACTCGGAGGAGAGCCTTCTCTGTGGCTGCTCCGACCCTCTGGAACGAACTCCCCGTGGAGATTCGAACCCTCACCACCCTCCAGGCCTTCCGCAAAGCCCTTAAAACCTGGTTGTTCCGACAGGCCTGGGGCTAAAGAGCTGTTGCCCCTGCCTCGAATTGGTATGACTGTTGTGTTTTAATTATGCATTGTTTTTTATGTCGTTTAAATTCTTGTTTGTATCCCCCTTCCCTGGTTGAGTTGTGAGCCGCCATGAGTCCCCTTCGGGGGAAAAAGGCGGCATATAAATAAAATCAACATCAACATCTATAAGTGAGGCTCTCTAAAGGCCAGTGTAGAGGATCAGCCCCACACTTCCGACTGGCCCCTGGAATAGAAGATTTCATTTCATTTCATTTCATTTAAAGTTTATTTGTATACCGCCCTTTTCCCTGGGGGGACTCAGGGCGGCTCACAATCAAAAGGGAAGGGGGGGACAGACTTTTACATATAAGACAGTACATGATTAAAACGCAACATTCATACCATTCGGGCGGGTTACAATCTTTAGCCCCAGGCCTGACGGGATAGCCAGGTTCTAAGGGCTGTGCGGAAGGTCTGGAGGGTGGTGAGGGTACGAAGCTCCACGGGGAGATCGTTCCATTGGGTCGGGGCTACCACCGAGAAGGCTCTCCTCCGCGTGGTGGCCAGTCGGCATTGGCCAGCGGATGGAACTCGGAGGAGGCCTAAACGATGAGATCTAATGGGTCGTGTGGAGGTGATCGGCAGTAGGCGGTCTCTCAAGTACCCAGATCCACTACCATGAAGGGCTTTATAGGTGGCAAGTAGCACCTTGAAGCGTATCCGGAGATCGACAGGTAGCCAGTGCAGCTCGCGGAGGATAGGTGTTACGTGGGTGAAGCGAGGTGCACCCACGATCGCTCACGCGGCTGCATTCTGGACTAGCTGAAGTCGCTGAATACTCCTCAAGGGCAGCCCCATGTAGAGCACATTGCAGTACTCCAGCCTAGAGGTCACAAGGGCACGAGTGACTGTTGTGAGAGCCTCCCGGTTCAGGTAGGGGCGCAACTGGTGCACCAGGCGAACCTGGGCAAATGCCCCCCTGGTCACAGCTGACAAATGGTGTTCGAAAGTCAGCTGTGGGTCCAGGAGGACTCCCAAGTTGCGGACCCTGTCTGAGGGGTATAATGTTTGACCCCCCAGCCTGAGAGATGGAATATTTGCCAAGTTGGCGGGAGGGAAACACAACAGCCACTCGGTCTTATCCGGGTTGAGCACAAGTTTGTTAGCCCTCATCCAGTCCCTAACAGCTTCAAGTCCCTGGTTCATCACGTCCACCGCTTCATTGAGTTGGCACGGGGCGGACAGATACAGCTGGGTATCGTCCGCATACTGGTGGTATTTTATCCCGTGCCACCGAATGATCTCGCCCAGCGGTTTCATGTAGATGTTGAAAAGTAGGGGAGACAGGACCGAACCCTGCGGCACCCCATATGTTAGGGGCCTAGGGGTCGATCTCTGCCCCCCAACTAACACCGACTGCGACCTGTCCGAGAGGTAGGAGGAGAACCACTGCAAAACAGTGCCTCCCACCCCCACCTCTCGCAGTCGTCGCAGAAGGATACCATGGTCGATGGTATCGAAAGCCGCTGAGAGGTCAAGGAGAACCAGGATGGAGGCGTGGCCTCGATCCCTGGCTCTCCAGAGGTCATCGGTCAATGCGACCAAAGCGGTTTCTGTGCTGTAGCCAGGTCTGAAGCCGGACTGGAATGGGTCAAGAAGAGCTGGAAGGGACCGCCGGAGGTCTTCTAGTCCAGCCCCTTCCTCAGGCAGATCTTATTTCAGACAAATGATTGTCCAGTCTCATCTTCTTAAAAGCCTCCAACGATGGAACACCCACAACTTCTGGTGGCAGGCTGTTCTGCCGGTTAATTATCCCCGCTGTTAGGAAGTTTCTCCTCAATTCCAGGTTTCTTCTGTCCATGGTTAGTTTCCCTCCGTTACTTCTTGTCCTGTCTTCAGGAGCTCTGGATAATAATTTCACCCCCCTCTTCTTTGGGGGAGCCCCTCAAATACTGGAAGGCTGCTATCCTGTCCCCCCTGGTCCTTCTTTTCTGTAGATTGGCCAAACGGAAATCCTGCAGCTGTTCTTCGTATGATTTAGTCTCCAGGCCTTTGATCCTCTTCGTTGCTCTTCTCTGCACTTTTCTCAAAGTCTCAACCTCTTTTTTTGTAGTAGGGTGACCAAAACTGGATTCTGTACTCCAGGTGTGGCCTTACTAAGGCTTTACTATACAGTCCTAAGGCTTCTTGCGGTTTTGAGTCTCTGCCTGTGTTTATACAACCCAGGATCGTATTGGCTTTTTTGGCTGCTGCTGAAATTTAAGGGATTGTCCGCTCGGGCTCCCAGGTCCCTCTCACAGCGACTGTCTTTGAGCCGGTCCCTAAACAGGCTGGACCTGGTGAAGCCTCTCTTTCCCTCCCCCCCTCCCCTCAGAAGAAGCCCCTTCCCACCAGTCTCACCTGAACGATTCCCAGTTTCTTTGGGAGCATCTCTCGCCTTCCCCGAATGTGGTGCCCGTGGGCCACCGGAGGCCAGGAAGGACACTCAGTGTTGATGGGGGCTCCTCTCCCCTCATGTCCTCACCCCCAATTTCTCTTCCCCCAAATAAGGTGTTTGCAACATCAACCACCAGAATAAAGCAGGTTACACAGCCCTCATGTTGGCTGCGCTGGCAACCATGGAGCGACAGGACGATATGGCCACAGTCCGGCGCCTCTTTGACCTGGGCAACGTCAACGCCAAGGCCAGTCAAGTAGGTATCTCGGCGGGGGACAAGGCAGCCCCCCTCCTCTCCCTCTCTGGGACGGGACAGAGTTCAATGGGAAGCAGGGCGCTCTGGCTATGCTCAGAAGCACTCTCCCCAAAAACTAAGCCCTCGTACCCGTTTCCGTTGCGGTTGCAGGCCGGCCAGACGGCGCTGATGTTGGCGGTCAGCCACGGGAGGCAAGAGATGGTGGAGGCCCTCCTGGCGTGCGGGGCAGACGTCAACCTGCGGGACGAGGAGGGCTCCACTGCGCTCATGTGCGCCTGCGAGCACGGCCGGGCGGAAACCGTGCAGCTGCTTCTGGCGCAGCCGGCCTGCGACGCCTCCATCGCCGACAATGTAAGTCGCTGCCCCCGGCTGGGCCCTTGTCCCAAGCGGCTAGTCCTCAGCACGGCAACGTTCCCAAAGGCGGCTCTCGCCCAAAACCTAAGAAACTCTTCATTCTTTGTAGAGACCAATTTGGAACCTAACTTGCCCTCCAGCCGCCACTTTTCTTAACTCCCTCTTCTTACAGGACGGCAACGATGCTGCGGCCATCGCCCGGGAGGCCGGACACGAGAACCTCGCAGCTCTGATATCTGCGCACCTCACACCGTCCGCAGACAGGTGAGGGGATCCCCTTTGCAGAGCTCCAGGCCACCCCCACCGGCCAGCCGTCCTCCCTCCCTTTCTCTGGACCGGAGACTTCTCAGCTTAGATCCCAAAGGGGCTTTTTCAGGAAGAAACTGGACTTTCCAGTTTTTCTTAGAAGAAGTTTCACTTCTCATCCAAGGAGCTTCTTCAGCTCTGACTGGAGGGTGGAGAGTGGAAGGACTGGTGGCCATTTGCATCCTTTGAGAGTCACCTGAGTGGTGCTCCCTGGACTGAGAATCTCCTGGCCTTTCGGCTCAAACGGATGCAAACTCTTCCAGGGTGGGATTGTGTCTGTTTCCGGCCCAGCTCTCAAAATGACAGATTGGAGGGTTTCTCTTTTGAGGACCAAGCTCATCCCTGCAACCCCCTCCCCCCCCCACCCCCATCTTCCCAAAGGTGCTTTTTCAAAAGGCAACTGGACATTGTTTTTCCCTGAAGACATTTCGCTTCTCATCCAAGGAGTTTCTTCAGCTCTGACCAAACGGTGGAGGATTTGTTTATTTTTTGCAATTTTTGTAGTCTGCAGGATCTTCAAAGGAAAAAAAAACGAGAAAGTTCCAGTTGCCTCCTGAAAAAAAGCACCTTTGGGACAACCATGACCTGGATGACGGAGAATGACACTGACACTGACAGACACACACACACACACACACCATTTTAGGCCTGGAAAGCCTCCTACACCAACCTGGAAGCCAAAACGGGTGTCCGCGTTCCAAGTATCATGTAGAATTAAATCAGAGTCCAAGGCAAGACGATCCTTAAAGTTCCAATTTAATAAATCAGACACCTTAGCACATCTGTGTAAATCCCAATTCTGGAAATGACATCAGAATCCCACCCAGTTAAAAGTTCACGATCTTCTCCCCACACCCACAAATCCCATCACATGGTCCAATCTTCTTCTTCCACGCTGGCGTCTCCACCCAGCTGCTTCCGGTCAGGTGTAAAAGTGCGGAGACAAAAGATGACCTTGGTCTTCTAGTAAAGAATGACAACAACACATTCCACAATCCTACTCCTGTCTATTCCCCCCTCCCATCAACTATACTAAAGAAACAGCATAATGAAATAAGAGAAAGCGTGGCAGGCCAAAGATCCTAACAGGAATATAATTGCAGGGCTGACAACGGGGTGTTTGGGGGAGGGGGAGCTCGCATTGCATTTTGGAGACTCGCGCAGCATCCCGTATTGGCTTCCATGTTCACGCAGGAAGCTTTCCAGGCCCTAAACGCCCCCCACCCCCCCACTTCTGACCCGAAGTCCAGCTGACTGGCAGGAGGCACATGGGTATGCGCAGTGGAGGTGGCCTGGGGCAACGGCTGCTGTGCCCACAGAGAGAGCTCTGCGTGCCACAGGTTTCGCCATCACAGTATTAGGTGTTATTGTGTGTTGATTGCAACCTGCACAGGGAAGCCAAGCCCAATCGCAGAGGTCGGGCCCAAAGTTTTAGAGAACGCCAAGTGTTTGGTTCACCTGACTGAAGAGAGAACCTGCATCAAGAGTCTACAGACAAAATCAGGGTTCGGGGGACACCAGGAAAATAAGATGCAGAAGAGGGAGGGGCTTCTTCAGCCGTCTCTTTGGTCTCTGTTCACAGGACGGGACCGTGACAGAATCCGGCTGCGACCCTGGGCGGCCTCGGTCCTTAAACCATCCTGCCTGCAGCTGCCTTTCCCTGGCCTCAAGGACCCGCAACCAAAGAGAAAGCCCCCTCCACTCCAGGAGACGCTTCCTACACCACCGCAAAGCTCTCCGTGCACACGTGCTCTGGCGAGCCCTTGGGATCCCTTTGGGGGGGGGGGGAAGGCTCGCCCTGGGCAGGCTTCACTATTTTGGGCCACCCACCTTGTCTATCTTACGGTGTCCTTAATCCCACCAACAGGAAATGTCATCAGCACAAAAACTGTTTTATCGCACAAAGATTTGCCGCGTGCAACTTTCTTACTCCGCGCACATGGAGAGAAGTTGGAGAGCGGGGACTGGGGACCAAGGCCTCTTCCCAAGAGGGGAGAGATATCCGCCAGGCAAATCTCTCAAAGCGTAATGAAAACTGGGGCGGAGTGCCCCACAAGGACTAGAAACCACCTATCCCGATTTTTTTATCTCGCTAGAATAAAATCCCGTTAACACTTTTATTCACGTCTCGCACGCAATTCCGGCAGATGGTCGAGTCGAACTTGGGAGAGAGATTGAGGGGATTGCTAGACAGCTGAGGTGGCGCAGTGGTTAAATGCAGCACTGCAGGCCACTTCAGCTGACTGCTATCTGCAGTTCAGCGGTTCAAATCTCACCGGCTCAGGGTCGACTCAGCCTTCCATCCTTCCGAGGTGGGTGAAATGAGGACCCGGATTGTTGGGGGCAATATGCTGACTCTGTAAACTGCTTAGAGAGGGCTGAAAGCCCTATGAAGCGGTATATAAGTCTCACTGCTATTGCTATTGCTATTTTGGGCAATTCATTCACAGGCCGTTTGGGGTAAAATAGCCGTCTTCTTTTTAAAGATGGTTCCGGCCTCCTTGAGCCCAGCAAAGACACAGAAAGGAGATGGGTGGACACTGGAACAATTTCCAAATGAACTTAGTTGGAGGGCCTGAAAGGGAACTTTTAACAAGCAGACTTGCAATCTGTCGAAAAGTTACGACACACACACACTTATGAGACACCGTTCCAAAGATCTGACGGCCATGGTGCCACCGACATTTTGCAGCCACATGACCACATTTTGGGGGGCTCAGCAACCACATGACGTCGAATTGTGACACTTTTTTTGCTGAAAACGGGCATCTTCTGAAAACAACAGAGGAAACAACGGCTTAACTAACCCTCATACCTCTGGTTCACTGCAGTCTCCTTTAATCGCAATTCGCTCAAGGACCACCACGTAAAATTGGGTGGCATGCAAGACTCATGAACATCACAACTTATCCTAAGGCAGTGTTTCTCAACCTGGGCAACTTGAAGATGTCCGGACTTCAACTCCCAGAATTCCCCAGCCAGCATTCGCTGGCTGGGGAATTCTGGGAGTTGAAGTCCGGACATCTTCAAGTTGCCCAGGTTGAGAAACACTGTTCTAGTGGCTTTCCCTGTCAGTGTTGGTGGGGAAACAACCCCACTCAGAGATCACCAAGGACCTCTCAGGTCTTTCCTTCCTCTTTATCCTCTTCCTCCTCCTCTCTGCAAATCCCCCCCCTTTCAGCACTGATGACAATCCAGCCTACGTGCCATTTCGAATGGGGGCCCTTGCTGGAGGTCAGATTCGCCCTATAGCTCCCCCCACAAGGTGATCAGCAAGGAGTGTGCCCGCCCCCCCACCTCGGCTTTTCCGAGAGAGATCTGCTGAGCAGGAAATTTTGGCGTCAACACAAGTATGTGACGCAGCTACAAAGAATGGCCCCTTCCTTCCCCCAATGGTGTCCTTTCACAGGTGGCCGACAGCTCCAAAAGCCCAGAATTTCTGGGGAATGTTGAAGGCGGCACTAAGTGAATCTGCTGAAAATTTTGGTGCAAACGAGCAACTTCCTTTGTGCCCAACAAATGCCATTAAAAGGCAGAAACATGTTTGTGAGTTAATAAAATGTTAAGAAAAGGCACCACCCAAAATGTGCTCTCTTAAGCTTGGTTTCTTCCAGATGTTTCCTGGCCCAAACTAGGTAAGATCATCCAGTCCATCCCCAAGGCCCTGGGCCACTTCAGCCATCCTTGGGAGGTGGAGATGAAGAACCCACAAACCCCTCAAGGGAGGCAGTTTAAAAAAAAATTGGTTTTTCTCCGTTGTCTTCCTTCCCAAAGCAGCCCAGAACCTTTCCGTAAAGCTGCAAACTCAGTGGGAGACCCAGGCCCACCGATGGGCCGAGCGGCAGCAAGCAGCCCCCACACCTGGGGAGACCCCTGAAGCGACAGATCCATCCTCTCCAGCCGAGGGGCTGCCGGCACCCTCCAATCCCCTGCTCCAATCAGGAGCCCCAGGGTGGCCTTCCGACCTGCCAGCAATTTCAATTCAATTCCAATGGATTTGTATGTCAATCCCGAAGGACTCCGGGCGGCTTACATAAAAACAATTTAAAACATATTAAAAGTTTAAAATACAAAACAAGGCGAGTTAAAAAGGACACAACATACACTCAATGTTAATGGGGCTGAAACTCAATCAGAGATCAACAGCCCCAGGCCTGCCGGAACAGCCAGGTCTTAATAGACTTTCGGAAGGCCAAGAGAGTGAGGAGGGTCCGGATCTCAGGGGGTAGATCGTTCCAGAGGGCCGGGGCAGCTACAGAGAAGGCCCTCCCCCGAGGGGTCGCCAGCCGGCATTGTCCGGTCGACGGCACCCGGAGAAGGCCCGCCCTGTGAGATCTTATCGGCCGTTGGGAGGTATGTGGCAGGAGGCGGTCTCGCAGGTATCCGGGTCCTAAGCCATGTAGGGCTTTAAAGGTGATAACCAGCACCTTGAAGCGTGTTCGGAGACCGATAGGGAGCCAGTGCAGCTCGCGGAGGATAGGTATAACATGGGAGTATCTAGGTACACCCAAAATCGCTCGCGCGGCTGCATTCTGGACTAATTGGAGTCTTCTGAACACTTTTCAGGGGTAGCCCCAGCAGACTCTCTCTTTGCCAAATCTGGCGAAGGGGCACCCTTCCTCCCCCCCCCCCTTGCATGCCCACGACCCATTCCCACTCTTGGAAGCCTTTCTCTGCCCCCTTCCAAGCCTCCCCAGCTCACTCCACACCCTGCCTCTGTGGAGGATGGGATGGGGTGTCCCCTGAATATTCCCCTCCCACCTGCCTCTCTTCCTCCAAAGCCTCTCCTGCAGAAGCCAGCCGGACTCCCGGAATCCTTCAGTCAGCCACCACGACTGAGGTCCCCTGGGAGACCCCCACCCATTCAAGCATGGAGACAAAAAAACCACCTGAGGCCAAGTGAGAAACCTCCAGTACTTGCCACATCCAGGGATGGGGTGGACTAGAAGACCTCCAAGGTCCCTTTCGACAATGTTATTCTATGTTCCAAATGGGGCTGAATTAAAGGACTGAATATGAATTAGAATGAAAGCCGTAGAGGACCAGTTCGAAAGTTGCAATTAAAGGCCCTGGATTAGATATTGGGAGGAGGAGGAGAGTTCCAGTCCTGTCCTGGGCACAAAGCTGGGTGACTCCATTGGCCGTTCTGAAAAGGAGGAAATTGCAAACCATTTCCAAAAAGATCGAGGCTAAAAGCTTGAAGGAATTTACCAGAAATATGCAATTGATCTTCAGATTGGCAGGAAAAGGGGGGAAGTGGGGCCCTGAAATAGTGACAGCCCAGAATCTCCTTTTCCTGGGGGCTCCATCCATGGAGGCTTTTAAGGTGAGGCTGGACAGACACGGGGTGGGGGGGGGGATTCAGGGTCTCCTGCTTGAGAGCCTAGGTGGCGCAGTGGTTAAATGCAGCACTGCAGGCTACTTCAGCTGACTGCTAGTTCTGCAGCTCGGCGGTTCAAATCTCACCGGCTCAAGGTTGACTCAGCCTTCCATCCTTCCGAGGTGGGTAAAATGAGGACCCGGATTGTTGTTGGGGGCGATATGCTGACTCTGTAAACTGCTTAGAGAGGGCTGAAAGCCCTATGAAGCGGGATATAAGTCTAACTGCTATTGCTATCTATCTATCTATCTATCTATCTATCTATCTATCTATCTATCTATCTGGGTGAAATGAGGACCCAGACTGTGGGGGGCGATATGCTGACTCTGTAAACCGCTTAGAGAGGGCTGAAAGCCCTATGAAGCGGTATATAAGTCTAACTGCTATTGCTATTGAGCAGGGGGCTGGACTAGTGGACCTCCAGGGTCCCTTCCTTTATTCTGTTATTCCCTTTCTTCACTGAAAGACAAAGGAAGGCAGATTCCAAGCCCCAGAATTCCCCCCACCCACCACAGAGGCCCCCAGGAACAGAAGCGAAGGGAGGCTGAGACTCCCCCCCTTCAAGCCGGGAGAAAAAACTCCGTCAGAGGCCAAGTCAAAAACCCAGATTCTCTTTTATTTCCACACATTTGGCAGCTTGTCGCTGGTTGGCCTGGCAGGGGGAAAGAAGCAGCAAGACATCAGCCCATCCACCTGCAGGGAAAGAAGGGGAGGGGGCAGTCAGAGTTGGCCTAGTTGACCCCCCTTGGGGGCCCTTCATCCCAAGACCCCCCCTTTCCCCTCCCCGGAATCCCTCTCTGGAGCCCCTCCTGTTACTCCTCCCCCTCCAACCCTTCCCCCTCTTACCCCCAACTCTTTCCCTTACCCCTCCCCTCTTGAGCCCCTCATGTTACCCCCCCTTTTACTCCCCCTCGCCCCCTCCCCCTCCCAATCACCCTTCCCCTTACCCCGCTCCAGCCCCCCCTTGAGCCTCCTCCCCTCTTACCCCTTTCCCCTCCCCATATAGCCCCCTCCCCTCTTACCCCCCTCCCCGCCTTACCCAACTCCTACACCTCCCCACTTAGCCCCCTCCTCTTACCCCGCCCTCCGCCTTGCCCCCTCCCATTTAGCCCGCTCCCCTCTGGAGCCCCTCATGTTACCCCTCCCCTCTTACTCCCCCTCCCAACCCTCCTCCTTACCCCACTCCAGCCCCCCCTTGAGCCCCCTCCCCTCTGGAGACCCTCATGTTACCCCTCCCCCTTACCCCTCCCCATATAGCCCCCTCCTCTCTCACCCCCCCTCTGCCTTGCCCCTTCCCATTTAGCCCCCTCCCCTCTGGAGCCCCTCATGTTACCCCTCCCCCTCCAACCCTTCCCCCTCTTACCCCCAACTCTTTCCCTTACCCCTCCCCTCTTGAGCCCCCTCCCCTCTGGAGCCCCTCATGTTACCCCCCCTTTTACTCCCCCTCGCCCCCTCCCCCTCCCAATCACCCTCCCCCTTACCCCGCTCCAGCCCCCCCCTTGAGCCTCCTCCCCTCTTACCCCTTACCCCTCCCCATATAGCCCCCTCCCCTCTTACCCCCCTCCCCACCTTACCCCTCAACTCCTACACCTCCCCACTTAGCCCCCTCCCCTCTGGAGCCCCTCATGTTACCCCCCCCCTTTTACTCCCCCTCGCCCCCTCCCCCTTACCCCACTCCAGCTCCCCCTTGGGCCCCCTCCCCTCTTACCCCCTCCCCTCTGGAGACCTTCATGTTGCCTCCTCCCCCTCTCCCCCTCCATAGATCTGGCTATCCCGCCAGGCCTGGGGTTAAAGATTGGGATCCGTCCCCACCCGAATGATGAATGAATGTTGCTTCTATTTTTAATTGTGTATTGTCTGTATATGTCATTACGTGTATCCCCTCCCTATAGGTTGTAAGCCGCCCTGAGTCCCCTCAGGGAAAAGGGCGGCCTATAAATAAAAGCAATCTAAATCTAAAATCTAAATCTTACCCCTTACCCCTCCCCATATAGCCCCCTCTCCTCTTACCCCCCTCAATTCTTCCACCTCCCCACTTAGCCCCCTCCCCTTTTACTCCCCCTCACCCCCTCCCAACTACCCTCCTCCTTACCCAGCTCCAGCCCCCCCTTGAGCCTCCTCCCCTCTTACCCCTTTCCCCTCCCCATATAGCCCCCTCCCCTCTTACCCCCCTCTGCCTTACCCCTCAATTCTTCCACCTCCCAACTTAGCCCCCTCCCCTCTGGAGCCCCTCATGTTACCCCTCCCCTCTTACTCCCCCTCGCCCCTCCCCCTCCCAACCACCACCCTCCTCCTTACCCAGCTCCAGCCCCCCCTTGAGCCCCCTCCCCTCTTACCCCCTCCCCTCTGGAGACCCTCATGTTGCCCCCTCCCCCTCCCGCCCCCTCCCCCCCTCCTTACCCTCCTCCTCCCCCCCGCGGGCCTCAGCGCAGCCTCCGGGCCTCCCTTTCGGACTCGAGGAGCGTCAGGACGTCCCCCTCGCGGACGGGGCCCTTGACGTTGCGGATGATGGAGCGGCTGGTGTCGTCCATGAACTCCACGCGCACCTGAGGGAGGGAGGGAGGGAGGGAAGGAGGGTCAGGTAGACTGCCGCAGCCGCTGGAGGCTCCGCCGCCCCCTCGGGGGCCTCCCCCCGCGCACCCACCTGCGTGCACTGCCCCTGGGAGCCGGTGCGGCCGAGCACTTTGGTGACGCGGGCCAGCTTGATGGGCTGCACGCGGCTGGTGTCCATGGCGGCTCAGGCGGAAGCGGAAGGTCCCGGCTGGCTCGGGCCGCGCCCTTATATACCCTCGGCGGGAAGTCTCGCGAGAGGTCCGCTCTCCGCGCGAGAGGCTCTTTCCCGGCAGGCCCCGCGCGGGGGGGGGGAGCTTCTCTTTAATTTTTTGGGCTTTCTTTGCAGGGGCGGAGCTGCTCTCTTGGCCCCGCCCCGCTCCTCCCCCCCCCCACCGCGCACGGATACGGACTGCCCTTCCGCACACGGCCGCAGGGGGCAGCAGAGAGAGAGAGAGAGAAAGAGGAGACCCTGCTGGGAATTCCCACGCCTGCAATTTTTAAAATACTATTATTGTTTTTATATTTCATTTCATTTTTACAGCCACTCGGAGGCTTTTATTCAGTTATTCACAGTTTAAAAATTCGCAGGTGGTCCTCGACGTACGACCACAACTGAGCCCGGGGATTCATGGTGCAACGTGATGCAAAGTGAGGCATTTGTCATTTGCTCCGTTTTACGACTTTCCCCACCGCGTTTGTTAAAGTGAATCGCTGCAGTTAACTTGGTAACAACGCGCCTGTGAAATAAATCCGGCTTCCCCGTTGGTTTTTGCTTGTCATAAGGTTGCAAAAGGGGGTCACGTGACCCCTGGGGACAATAGCCACCCATCATAAGTTAGTTGCCAAGCGTCCAACTTTTTATCCTGCAACGGCCATAAGGGTGAAAAATACTCATAAGTCGCTTTCTTTGTGTGCTGTTGAAACTTCAAACTGTCACTAAGCGAATGTGTCATTAAGTGGAGGAGGACTATTTCTTTATTCATTTATTCATTCATTTGTCCAGTTGTTAGTGGCACTGAGCCAGCTTCCTTGAAACGAACGCAAATGAAAGAATGCAAAATGAAAAACCGATAGGAAGGCAATGTAGAATAGAGAACTTCAAAAGTAAAACATGTATGCTGCTACCGAAGACTCTAAAACTATCTATATATATATTGTTATGTTTGTCTTGTTTTTTCTGTATGTTGTTTTTTTTCTGTTTTTAAAGGTTAAAATGTTTAATAAAAACTATTTTTTTAAAAAGAAAGAAAATGCAAAATGAGCACCGGCATTGCCTCTATTTATTTGCATCTATCGCAGTGAATTCTGGGCAGCTTTCTTGCCAACAATTTGCATCAGAGCAAATGGGGAATTCTGGGGAGTCCCACCTATCTCAACATTGTGCAGCCTGGGATGAGTTTGGGAATTTTTTAAAAAA
Source organism: Thamnophis elegans (assembly GCF_009769535.1). Lineage (NCBI taxonomy): Eukaryota > Metazoa > Chordata > Lepidosauria > Squamata > Natricidae > Thamnophis > Thamnophis elegans. The sequence goes on from NW_022473609.1 coordinate 29,280, forward strand.
AAAAAATTTTTTTTTTAAAAAGAGAAAGAAAAACACCGGTATAAATAAAAAGCAGTTTTTGTGCATTTTGCTTTATTCTCTTTAATTGTTCCCTTTCCACTCCTCCCAGCATGCACCGCGCGCAAGGCTCTTTCGCCCTTCTCCCCGGCGTGCCACCTAGCCCCGCCCATCGGGGGGGCGGGGCCCGGCGTCTCCTGCGTGCTCCGCGCAGCGCGCAACCTTGAAGCCAAGATGGCGTCGGCCACCCGCATCATCCGCCTTATCCGCAACTTTCTGGCCGGGGTAAGGGCGAGCGGGCGCGCCGGCCGGATCTCCCAATTCCGCCTCCTCGGAAGGTCCGACGAACGCTCGCCTGGACTTGCCGGGCGTATCCCCCAACGACCCTGACCGCGGGGAGGGGCGTCGCGCGCCTTAGCCACGCCCCTTCCCCCGCGCGAGGGCTTCTGGGGTCTGTAGTTTCCGGGCGTCAAAGGCATTCTGGATGGTCCAATATAAGCCTTTTAGACTTCAACTCCCAGAATTCCTCAAAACAGCTTTGGCCATTCTCGGAGAGTGGCTAGATGAGGGATTCTGGGAGTTGAAGTCCACCGACCTTAAAAATGGCTGCCTTTGAAGAAACACTTATGGGGGTTGGGCTAGATGACCCCAGGGTCCCTTCCAACTGTGTTGTGCTGTTATAATCAAAAATGTTCGAAATTTGGGGTTTGGGATATTTATTTGCAAGATTTGCATCCTGACCGCTTCCACAAACTCCACAGGGCTTGCTGGCTGGGGGATTCTGGGAGTTGAAGTCCACAGTCTTAAAAGTTGGAGGAACTCAGGTGTCGAAGGCCAGATGTGACTATTAATTCCATTTAAATGTTTCTAAATGGTCCCAAAGGGCCTTTTTTTCTTTTTTTCTTTTTCAAGAAAAGGCAACTGGACTTTCTGTTTTTTTTTTTCTTTGAAGACGTTTCCCTTCTCCTCCAAGAAGCTTCTTCAGTTCTGGCAGACATTTCTAAATGCTGGGATGCGTGATGAGAAGTAGGCCTTTGGACGAAAGGTGCCAGCAGCCGCTTTATATGCCTTTCAAGGCCTATTCCAGAAGGAAGGAAGGAAGGAATAGCCCCTCTTCTGCCTCCTCTTTGTGAGCTTTCTACCCCCAATTTCAGGGGTTCTGCTGATTTTCCTGGACCGGGAGCAGGATTATTAATTCTCAGATTTACATGCCTCTTCCATCTCTCTGTCCAGAGCGACTCTGAACGACGGGGGATTAATCGCCCTGTGCACCAAACTTCAGGAGGTCCTCGATATACGACCGCAATTGAGGCCCATTTTACGTCCTTCCTTGCCTCCGTCGTTAAGGGAATCACTGCAGTGGATAAATTAGCCACACGGCTCTTAAATGAACCTGGCTTCCCCATTGGCTTTGCCCATCAGGAGGTCGCAAAAGTGGGTCCCTGCGACCGTCGTAAATGTGAAGCAGCTGCCAAGCCGGCTGAATTGTGACCACGAGGAGACTGCGAGGGTCATAACTGTGAAAAACGGTCATAAGCCACTTTCCCCCCCCCCATGCCGTTGTAACTTTCAACGGTCACTTAGCTCTTCTTTCTCCAAGGTGGCGCAGTGGTTAAATGCAGCACTGCAGGCTACTGCTAGATCAGCAGGTCAGTGGTTCAAATCTCACCGGCTCAGGGTTGACTCAGCCTTCCATCCTTCCGAGGTGGGTAAAATGAGGACCCGGATTGTTGGGGGCAATATGCTGACTCTCTGTAAACCGCTTAGAGAGGCCTGAAAGGCCTATGAAGCGGTATATAAGTCTACTGCTATTTTTTAAATTTTTATCCTTTAGAAAATGTGTTTCTATAAGCCGCCCGGAGTCCTTCGGGATTGGGCAGCATATAAATTCATTAAATTTGAATTTTTCTGTCATCCTAAAAAAAGATTTCGGCAGAGGCTTCCTATTTAATTTTTTGTTTTATGTGTTTTATAGTCCATATTTTGATTCACAATGCCATTAAAGTCTCCCATCATACAAATATCAGCATAGTCTAGTTCCAAAACTTTTTTGTGCAGTTTTTTGTAGAATTCATCTTGTTTTTCATTGGGGGCGTAGATTCCAATTAGGAGTGTCTTTTTGGTATCCATAATTTCCACCATCAAAATTCTTCCCTCTTCCTCTGCGTAGACTACTTTTGTTGGGATGTTGCCTTTAATATAGAAGACCACTCCTCTTTTCTTACAATTTGCCAATGATGAAAACATTTTCCCAAGCTTTGGTTGAGTTAGTAAATGTTCATATTTCTTTTGAATATGTACTTCTCGCAGTCAGATTATGTCAAGTTGTAATTTCTCTAATTTATGGAATACTTTCTTCCTTTTAGTTACCGAATTGAGTCCATTAATGTTAATTGTAATCATTTTTCTTTCTTCCATGTTTATGCTTTATATACAGGGTTTATCGCTCTAGTGGATCTAGGTTCTCGTTTTTCTTTGCGGCTCCCATTCCCTGTCTCCCCTTCTTTCTCACTTCCACCTACTGCTCTTTTTTTAGGATGACAGATGAACTAAATTTAAAAGATATATGGAGAGAGAGAAACGCTAAAAAAAAAAAAATTGAATTTTTGAACTGTTGTAATTCAAGGACGACCTGCGTTCTTATTCAACCGCTCTCAGTTGAGTAGGGTGCGTGTGTTTATTCTGGCACTTGAATAGACTTTGTGCCTCTTAATTGTTACCAGGAGCCCAGTGGCTCAGATGTAGAATAGAACAGGACATTCTTCATTGGCCAAGTGGGATTGGACGCATGAGGAATTTCCCTCGGGTGCAGAACAGAGGTCGGGTAAACCAGTAGTAGTGGTGGGAGGAGGCTCCGCCTGCCCACCCGGATGTTTTTGCACATGCGCGCAAAAACCGGTAGTAGAGAAATTGGCAGCCCACCTCTGGTGCAGAAGCTCACTGCACATAGAAGCAATGAAGTGGTAGATCCTAGAACAGTGTTTCTCAACCTTGGCCACTTGAAGATGTCCGGACTTCAACTCCCAGAATTCCCCAGCCAGCATTCGCTGGCTGGGGAATTCTGGGAGTTGAAGTCCAGACCTCTTCAAGTGGCCAAGGTTGAGAAACACTGTCCTAGACCTTAGATCATAGTTACCACCGTTAACCGTAAGATACTGTGGGAAGAAATCTCCAACTGGTTCTGTTCCAAGCTGGGAGAAAGACGCCGGAAACGTGGTTTGCTGGTGAAGGAGAACCGCCTGGGTGGAGTTGAGAAGGGGGAAGTTACGCCTTCTTTTTGGCTTTCGCACTTGAGCTTCCTGTTCCTGTACAAGGACGTGTCTTCTATTGTTGTCAGGGGTCATAGCTGGCTCTATAGGCAAAAGAGGAAATGAAATGTTTTGTCTGAATTCCCAGGTTTGGTTGAAATTTGGACTGCTCAGAGATGATGCAGCGAAGGGCCCTGTGTCCTGAAAGGCTGTTGGGGGCAATCCCTATACTCTCTCTTCATGGCTTCCCTCCTGTGTTGGGTCTTGAGTGAGGGGTTCCAATCCTACACCTCACCCCCCTGCCTTTGTTCAGACTTTGCTACAGGGAGTTTCAGAATGTCCCTCTCAAATGGATTTCTGCCTGCAGTATTTGCTTTGCCTATGAATAGAGTTTGAGTTTGAGTTTGCCTTTATTTGTATGCCGCCCTTTTCCCTAAGGGGACTCAGGGCGGCTCACAATTCAAAAGGGAGGGGGAATAGAGCTATCTAGATACTCGTGTTCCTTTTTCAATAAGTTGTTTATCTCTTGAGCGCTGGCATCTACTGCGGGCTATTAAGGAAAGTTGCTTTCTGCCTCTAAAAAGCATGTTTCTCCATTTCTCATTTATAATATTCTTTTTAATATTCCTCAATATTTCATTCTTCTAGCGGGGGGAGGGGGGGTGTAAAGTAACCATCCTCTGCTACCAAATGTGATGTTCCCGTGGTTCGTCCATGAGGCCAATGTGGAGAAAAGACACGGACACGAGTCTTCTCGGGATGGAGCGACCCAGATTGGGGGTCTGAGAGCCCCTTTTATTGAGATAGGACAAAGGCAGGAGGAGCAATCAGCATGTGATTTAAGACAGCCTGTCAAAATACAATTGCTAATCTACTGCTCAGGGAAGTTCTGTCTATATATGGTCAAATCCTGGGCGTCTTTGGTAGGGCACATCTCAGGATGTTATGTTATGAACTATCAGGATGTTATGGAGTTTTAGGAGTTTGTTTTCTCCTGTGTGGTTCAGCGTGGCTCCGCATGCCCCGTTATGCACTGGGCCATGGGTGACCCACACCTACACAAGGAATTATGTTACAACAGGGGGGGGTAAGTGCTTTCTACAATACGACAAGTGATAAATCATAAGATACCAATAGAAGGTACTAGTGAATGAGAAGGCAAGGGGGATAATACAATACTCCAGCCCTACTACATGGGTAAACATCTTTAGGCGTAAGACACTGATGTGGGATTCCGGTGTTCAGCAGAGGGATGGCATTGGGGGGGGGGGGGACGACGACACTATCTTTGTGTCTCATTGTTTTGGTATGCAACGCCCTACAGCGGCATCCAGAGCGGAGAATTTAAAAGAGTTTGTGCCCAGGATGTGAAGGCTCTGTAGATATTTTCGCAACCCTCCTTCTGACCCGCACAATATGCAGATCCTTAATGGAAGGCAGGCTGGTTGCAACGTTGTTGTTGTTTTCCTGCAGTCCTAACTGTCCTGTGTTGTTGCTGTGCCAAACCAGACAATTACAGAGGTGTATCAGCTGATTGTTTTTTTGCACTTGAGATATTGCATTTAAGACGAATGGCTTCTCTCACTCATTATCTCTTTCTCTCTCTCTCAAAACAGCGAGACGTCCAAGCGACACTGCAGCTGCGCTACACAGAGATCTCCAAGAGGTAATTCTGGGCAGGGGGGTTAGAAAAAGCTCCGGACTTCAGCCGTGGCTCAAGGCTCCACAAGGGAGAGTTTGAAAGCATCTGCTAAGTCTGCGGGTTGCTTACGGTGCTACTAGGGAAAGAATGTCCTGGTTTAAACCATTTGTACTTCTGGCGCCTGTTGCCCAAAACCATTTACACAGTTTGAACCTTAGACAACCTTAGACTCCAGAAAAAGTGCAGAGAATAGAATAGAGTAGAGTAGAAAAAGGAATAGGAATAGGAATAGAATAGAATAGAGTAGAATAGAATAGAAAAAGGAATAGAAAAAGGAATAGAATAGAAATAGAATAGAGTGGAATACGGAATAGAATAGAATAAAGAATAGAATAGAAAAAGGAATAGATAAAGGAATAGAATAGAAATAGAATAGAGTAGAATATGGAATAGAATAGAAAAAGGAATAGAATAGAAAAAGGAATAGAATAGAAAAAGGAATAGAATAGGAATAGAATAGAAAAAGGAATAGAATAGAAATAGAATAGAGTGGAATACGGAATAGAATAGAATAAAGAATAGAATAGAAAAAGGAATAGATAAAGGAATAGAATAGAAATAGAATAGAGTGGAATACGGAATAGAATAGAATAAAGAATAGAATAGAAAAAGGAATAGATAAAGGAATAGAATAGAAATAGAATAGAATAGAATACGGAATGGAATGGAATAGAATAGAATAAGGAATAAAATAGAAAAAGGAATAGAATAGAAAAAGGAATAGAATAGAAAAAGAAATAGAACAGAATAGAAATAGAAGAGAATAAGGAATAGAATAGATGGAAGGGACTTTGGAGGTCTTCTAGTCCAGCCCCCTGCTTAGGCAGGAAACCCTACACCACTTCAGACAAATGGCTATCCAACATCTTCTTCAAAACTTGCAGTGTTGGGGCATTCACAACTTCTGGAGGCAACTTCTGTTCCACTGATTAGTTGTTCTAGTAACTGTTCAGGAAATTTCTCCGTAGTTCCAGCTTGCCTCTCTCCTTGATCTTGGAAAAACACTTTTAGGAGAACCATGACCTGCATGGTTGGGAATCTCCATCGATGCCCAGTTAGGACGGCCGGCATCTCCTGATAGCAATAGAATAGAATTCAGAATGTAGAGTGCAGGGGAATGGAATGGAATAAGGAATAGCATAGAATAATAACTTTATTGTCACTTTGAATGTGCACTCATACCTTAAAATTCTTCCTTTTAATTGGGGAGCTCCCTGCCTGCTTCAAACACTTTAGTCGGTGCGGGATCTGAGTCCATCCAAGACCCCTCCCCACCTTGGAAGTCCCTTTTGTGACCCCTGGAAACGCACCCCCAACCCAACCCCCCCTTTGAAGAGAGGATGCAGCCTCTTGCTTCCGGCCCGGTCAAGCCAGGGCGTCCCTTCAAGTGCCTCTTGTTTTGGTGGATTTTCCACGTTGACCTTCCACACTTTTGATTGTCTCCTTCCGATTCCCGCCTGGTAGGACTCAGCCGCCCCCCAGCCTCCCCGTGGGGCCCAGCCACAAGCTAGCCGACAACTACTACTGCACGAGAGACGGACGCAGGGAGGCCTTTCCGCCCATTGTCCTCATGTCAGCTCAGAAGAAGCTGGCTCCCGGAAGGTAGGAACCCTTCGGCGATACCTGCGGAGACCCCAGCAGCCTTCAAGAGCGCGGAAGAGCCTCCCTTCTGGAAAGTTCCTTCCTAGGGAAGCGTCGGGCGGAGACGCCCAGCTAAACGGATCCTTGTTTGTCGTGGCCATTTCTGGCTTCTGAACAATGACCCAACCGGCTGAACCTCCAAAGCTCTTTTGAGGCTATTTTAGTGTTCTTATACAGGATGCTCGAAGCCGACACCCCTTGCAATGGAAACGTGCTTGGGGGTGGGGGGTGTTTAAATGCCTCCCCCCCCCTTGATTTTCCCCAGCTTGTTTCCCAAAAGCTGTGAAGTTTCCTCTCCTCCCGAGGAGGCCTTGAAAGAGTCCAGGTGGAAAAAGTTCTGGCTTCCTCCTCCCGGCGAGTTTCTTTTCTAGGAAGCTGGGAGGGAGAGAGAGAGAAGGGGGGGGGGGGCTTTTGGAGGCCTTTTTATTTATTTTATTTATCTCGATTGGGAACCACCGCCCTTCTTCCTTATGGTGTGCCATAAAACGATTAAAAGATAACGTATATAAAAGTTAAAAGTGTAAGAAGAAGAAGAGGCGAGGGTGATTTAAGAACATGGTTGAAAATTAGCTGAAAGGTGAAGGGAAGGCTTTCGGGGGGGGGGGTCTCTACTGGAGGCCAGGAGAATTGGGGAGGGGGCATCTGGGGACAGGGGAGAATATTCCCCAGGGCAACTGGGGCAGAGAAGGCTCCTTTCCTGGATCCCCACCAGTCTTTAATAACGGAGGGGGGTCTGCAATGTGCCTTCCCTGCCTTTTTCTCGCCCTGCTGAGCTACTGGGAGATGGGAAGGGTGGGGGGGCAACAGATCCCTCCCTCGGAGGTGTGAACAGGAGGCTTCCTCTTAAGGGGGCAATCTTGCTTATACTAAATCTGCCCTGAGTCCCCTTCGGGGGAAAAGGGCGGCATATAAATACAATAAACTGAACTGAACTTTATTTCACACACGTCCCCCCCCCCCCATTTATTATTTTTATAAATAACTCAAGGTGACAAGGCATCTCTAATACTCCTTCCTTCCTTCCTTCCCCTGTTTTCCCCACAACCCCCACCACGTGAGATGGCTTGGGCTGAGGGTGAAGGATTGGCCCAACCACTCTGATTTATTCTATTACACTTATTAAATTTCTGCACTGCTCATCTCCCCTACATAGTAATTTTGGTCAGCTTTTCATGCCTAAGGTGGGGCTAGAACTCACCGTCTCCTGGCGATCGGCCAAAAGTCACCCGGCTGGCTTTCATGCCTAAGGCGGGACTAGAACTCAAGAGTTTCCTGGTGATTGGCCGCATCACAGCTCAGCTATCATACTTAAGGCGGGACCAGAACTCACTGTCACCTGGTGATTGGCCAGATCACACAGAAAGCTATCATGCTTAAGGCGGGACTAGAACTCACTGTCACCTGGCAGTCGGTTAAAAGTCACCCGGCTGGCTTTCATGCCTAAGGCGGGACTAGAACTCACAGTCTCCTAGTGATTGGCCACATCACACGGCCAGTTACTATACGTAAGGTGGGACCAGAACTCACTGTCGCCTGGTGTTGGCCCAGCCGCCTTTCATTCCTGCGGCGGGACTAGAACTCACCTGGTTTCTCGCCCAGTGCCCGAACCACTAGAGTTCAGTGGTTCCCAAACTTGGCAACTTTAAGACTTGTGGACTTCAACTCCCAGAATTCTCCAGCCAGCTCTGCTGGCTGGAGAATTCTGGGAGTTGAAGTCCACAAGTCTTAAAGTTGCCAAGTTTGGGAACCACTGGAGTAGACCGAACCGCCTCTTTTTAATCCGGGTTTACCGCTTGGGGAAGGTGTCCACGCGGCCTCTAACTCTCCCGTTTCTGACCCACAGCTCGGACCCTTCCGTCACCAGGACGGAGAAGCTTCCTGTGACCCCCGGCACGCCCCCTCGGAAGTGGGAACTGTCCAAGGACGAGCCCTATTTGTGAGATCGCCTGCCAGTCTCCCAAGGCAGGGTTGCTGAAGAGCGGCCGGTCTGGTCTCGGGACTTTCCAGGAGGACATTTTCCTCTCCTCCCCCTGGTCTCATTCAATAAACGCCACCCATAAGGCGACACTGCCGTTGTACGTGGTTTTAAGGGGCTTGTTGGGCTGGGAAAATGGAATTGGAGGAAGAGATGCTGGGATTGTTAACTCGGAATAAATGAAGGCAGGAGATTTTGGCTAAGAGTGGATTTATTTACTAAATTCCTACCCCGCCCCCCTCCCTCGCCTGACTCCCCATCCCCACGAATACAAGCACAAAACAGAATGGAAACAGGTAACCGGGAGTCCTTGTCTTACGACCAGAATTGGCCCAGGATCTATCTCGCTCAGTGAGATATTTGCCAAGGGAGCTTTTCCCCCATTTTACAAACTTGCTTGCCACCGTTGTTATAGCATAGCAGTTAGACTTACATACCGCTTCATAGGGCTTTCAGCCCTCTCTAAGCGGTTTACAGAGTCAGCATATCGCCCCCACAGTCTGGGTCCTCATTTCACCCAGATAGATAGATAGATAGATAGATAGATAGATAGATAGATAGATAGATAGATAGATAGATAGATAGATAGATAGATAGATAGATAGATAGCAATAGCAGTTAGACTTATATACCGCTTCATAGGGCTTTCAGCCCTCTCTAAGCGGTTTACAGAGTCAGCATTTCGCCCCCAACAACAATCTGGGTCCTCATTTCACCCAGATAGATAGATAGATAGATAGATAGATAGATAGATAGATAGCAATAGCAGTTAGACTTATATACCGCTTCATAGGGCTTTCAGCCCTCTCTAAGCGGTTTACAGAGTCAGCATTTCGCCCCCAACAACAATCTGGGTCCTCATTTCACCCAGATAGATAGATAGATAGATAGATAGATAGATAGCAATAGCAGTTAGACTTATATACCGCTTCATAGGGCTTTCAGCCCTCTCTAAGCGGTTTACAGAGTCAGCATATCGCCCCCAACAACAATCCGGGTCCTCATTTCACCCACCTCGGAAGGATGGAAGGCTGAGTCAACCTTTGAGCCGGTGAGATTTGAACCGCTGAACTGCAGATAACAGTCAGCTGAAGTGGCCTGCAGTACTGCACTCTAACCACTGCGCCACCTCGGCTCTTCTAAGTGAATCAGTGTAGTTGTTGAGTTAGTAACGCATTAAGTGAATCTGGCTTCCCCGTCAACTGTTTGTCAGAAGGTCGCAAAAGGGGATCGCGTGACCCCCGGGACACTACAACGGTCATAAACCCAAGCCAGTCGCCAAGCCTCTGAATTTTGATCACGTGACCTCAGGGATGCTGCCATGGCTGTGAAAAACAGCTACCGGTCACTTTTCATTGCCGCTGTAACTTTGAATCGTCACTAAAAGAACTGTTGTAAATTGAGGACTACCTGGACAACTTTCAAAAGAGAGAGAGAGAGAGATACAAGATAGGTAGGTAGGTAGATAATAGAGAAACAAAGATAGATAGATGATGGATGGATGGATGGATGGATGTATAGATAGGTAGGTAGGTAGGCAGGCAGGCAGGCAGATGGAGATAGATAGATGTAGATAGATAGATAGATAGATAGATAGATAGATAGATAGATAGATAGATAGATAGATAGATAGATAGATAGATAGATAGATAGATAATGGAGAGATGGATAGACAGGCGTGATATATGTATATGGATGGATGGATGGAGAGAGATGATGGATAGAAGATAGATATGGAGGGAGATGAATGGATGGGGAGATAGGTATGGAGATAAATATGGAGGGAGATGATGGATAGATATGGAGATGATGGAAGGATGGAGAGAGATGATGGATAGATTAGATATGGAGATGGATGAATAGATAGATAGGTATGGAGATAAATATGGAGGTAGATGATGGATAGATAGACAGACACAGATATGGAGATGATAGATGGAGGGAGGGAGAGATGATTGATAGATTAGATATGGAGGGAGATGGATGGATGGATAGATATGTATGGAGATAAATATGGAGATGGATAGATAGACACAGATATGGAGATGATGATAGATAGATAGATAGATAGGTATGGAGAGAGAGAAAAGAGGAAGGATATAAATAGTAGACAGACAGATAGATAAGGTAGATAATAGATAGATCATAGTTTTAATAGAGATGCTGGATGGATCATAGTTAATAGATTCTCCCAAAATGTCTTTCTCAAAACTATTCAGCAGATGCACCAAAATATGAATTGGGGGGGGGGAGGGGAGCTTCCGACCAGTCGGGTGCAGGGCTGGGGTTGACACAAGCGTCCCAATTCCTGGCACCCCAAATCCACCAGGTGAACCCTCCTCCCTCCAGCTGAGCCTTTGCTTTCCTGCAGAGGAGACATCTCACGTGCCCCTAAGGCCCCCAACCCAGGACACCCCACACACACACACACCCCACGGCTAAGACGGCCGAGCGTCGGGAGGCATCTTTTCCGGCCCAACAATCTCCGTTCCCGGGCAAAAGCTCTTCTCGGGGGCCCTTTTCGGTAGCAAGCCGAATAGTCTTTATGGGTAGACTGCTCCTGAAGCAGGGGGCTTTTCTTGGCTCTTCCCCACCCATCCCCAGCGAATCGGCTGAGCCGAAGGGCGGGGGCAGCAGCTGGGGCCCCCTCCCCATGCCTGGTTTCCAGATTTAGCCCTAATTTGCAACTGGCAGCCCCCCTAGGCCAGGGGTCCCCAAACTTGGCCACTTTAAGACTTGTGGACTTCAACTCCCAGAATTCTCCAGCCAGCAGAGCTGGCTGGAGAATTCTGGGAGTTGAAGTCCACAAGTCTTAAAGTGGCCAAGTTTGAAGACCTCTGCACTATCCTTGCACGTGCTCTGGATTTTTCCCCGGGGAAACTGCGCATGCGCCTTCTGACTGGCTGCCCGCTTCGTCTGGCCGAGCCGAGCCTTCTATTCCCACGCATGCGCGACTCGGAGGCGTGGCTCCTCCGCCCCCCCCCCCCCAGCGCTTTCTTCGCCTTTGCGCAGGCGTGCTCCTTCTTCGGCGGGTTTCATGTTCGCCGGGCGTTCAGTCGGGCAGGCGGCGTCCGCGGAGCCATGACGCGCCTTCTTCTCCTCTTGCTGCTGAATTGGGAGGCCGGTAAGCGGAGGGAGGGGGGGAGGGGGGAGGAGGAGGAGGAGAGGACACTCTCCACGCGGCGAGTTCATTCATGCCCCCAAACACGTCCCGCGGCCGCCGATTGGTCGAGAGCGCCACGTCGGGCCCCGCCCAGCAGGCGGCTATTGGCTGCCCTGCCGCCCCGCCTCGCCACACCTCCTCTGGGCTCGCTTTCCACGCCCCCCGGCCCGCACGTGCGCCGATGTCCCCCTCACTCGCCCCCTCCCGTCCTTTTTCCAAGGTCAGAGGTGAGGCCGTTGCCCTGTTGCTAAGGCGACCAGGCCTAACTGCCCAAGGGGGAAAGGCGAGCCTTCCTCGAGTTAAAAGACCCCCCTCAAAAAAAATCTCGGAAATGCAAAATTTTTGCAGCAGCCTGAAATGCTAAAGGTGGGGGGGGGGAGTGGAGGTGGAGAGATGTAGAATTATCCCCCCCACCCCAACACCAGCTTCTCTTTCCAGGTGCATTTATGCAATATTTGCCTGTCTCGCTCCTTGCCTGGCGCTGGTTATGCCCTCTTCTCATGCAAAGACTCCTTGGTTTGGCTCCTCACGCTCTTTTCATTGGTCTATTTCAGTGCCTTCAGCCTCTCTCAGGAAGGCTGGACTCCCAGACCCATAAGCCACAGCCAGGGCCCTCCCAATCCAGCCTTCCCCATGGAGGCTTAGGACTCCCCCTGCACCCCTCCCCCATCCTTTGCATTTCAGACATTTGCCCGGAATGGTCTAGGGGGGTCTCTTGAGCAGCGGGGGGTTGGACTAGGTGACCTCTAAGGTCCCTTCCAGCTCTGTTATTCTGTAAAATTTAATACTTCTGCATCTCCTTCTGCAGATGAGGATGGACTCTTGCCCTGGATTGGGAGGGGGTCTCCTTTGGGCCTTGTCTTATAGCTTCCCCCCCCCCAATTGGCCAAAGGGGGCTAGGACCCCCAGTTCTTTTAAGCCCCCCCCCTCTTGCTTAGACCCACCCAGGATGCTTTTCCCTCCCCAAAGCATCCGTGGGGAGCAATTAAGCCATTGCAAGATAATTAGCACCTGAACCTACTTAGAGATTAAAATGGAGCAGCAAAAGCTTTGCAAGCATTTATTATGTCCCCCCCCCCCAAAAAAAAAAGATTGTCTCCAAGGAGGGGGCCTTCACCCCTTCCCCACTGATGCTGGTCCATTCCACCTTTCCCAGCCTGAGGGGCTTCTCAGAGAAGTTGGGGTTTTGCATTGATTGATTGCCATCAAGTTTGCTCTTAGCAACCGAGCCAAGTGGATCCTTCCCAGGGGGATCTCCCTGTGTGCCACTGATGTTTCCAGGGGGGTATCCGGGATCCAGCCCAGGACTTTATTTTAGGAAAAAACCCACATTAGCACAGTAGGAAGACTTGTCCTTGTGAGTTGGCCCAGGATCCCCATGGGAGAAGGCAGCCTGGAAGTTCTCTTAATAAACACCGCTGCACAGCCTCTTGGAGACTCACAACCTCTGTCCGTGATTCCACAAAACATTGTTTTATTTCACCCCCCCAAAAAAACAAACAGTGGTTAGTTAATGATTACTTCCCCCGGTAAGGCTCCAAGGTCAGAGTCTCAGGAGCTGCTTTTCTTAAGGAACTCATGGCATGTTTCTTCCCAAGCACTTGTAGAGGCTCCACCGTTCTCCTGTTTGAGCAGGGGGCTGGACTAGAAGACCTCCGAGGTCCCTTCCAACTCTCTCATTCTGTGAAGAGCGCTGAAAGAGGGAAGAAGGGAGGCAGATAATATATCTGAATTTGCTTTGTTTTCTCCCTTCCTTTCTGCCTGCAGGATTCTCCTCCTGCCCTCCTGAGAGCTTCCAGTGCCAAGAGGGGGGACGGGTGCCGCTGTGCCTCCGCCAAGAGAGGCAGCCCGGCTGCCAGGACCACACAGACGGCTGCGCAAGCGTCTGCAGGAATCACACTTGCCGTTGCGGCCACAGCAGCGGGCCCTGCCTGCCCTTCGAGCAGTTTTGTGACCAGCGCCAGGATTGCCCCGATGGCTCGGACGAGGCCGTGTCCCTTTGCGCATCCCGGGGGGCCCCGTCCGAGGAGGACGGCTGCGAAAGCGACGAGTTCCGGTGCCGCCCGGGGGCCGAGTGCTTCCCGCTGTCTTTCAAGTGCGACGGCCACCCGGACTGCGAAGACGGAGCCGACGAAGAGAGCTGCGGCACGGATTCGCCCGAGACTCCAAGGACCTCGCAGATAACCCCAAAAGGTGGGCTGAACTGTGGTCCGATTTTGGGGTGCCAAACGGTGCTTCTGCTGGCTGGTCTTTCTTTGAATTGCAAGTTGGTTTTGTAGGCAATCCGGGAAAAGCTACCTTTTGCTGTAGTGACACCTGCTTGCTAAAGCTGCACTTCGCTTGTTGTTAGTTATATCCTGTATTTCGCTTGTGATTGCTGTTTATAACTCTCAATCCACCTGGGCAAAGAAATCTCTCTCAATTAGAAATATACTTTGTACAGCTGGCTGGGAACAAGAGGGGCTCAGGTGTAGCTCCTGGCAATATTTGTAACTCTTATTTTATTTTTTTCCTGCATTCTGCATTACTTTTAACCGGAAGGAAATTAGCAGGATGGGACTCTGTTGCTGCTTCCTGCATACATTTCCACCCTGGAGAGATTTAAGGAAGTTTCGAAGGTCCCGTGAGAATCCCCCCCACCCCCTGCGGGTGCTTTTCCCCCTTTTCAACTTAAGAGCCCTGCAGAGTTGTGTCCTTGGCACATGGAAGGGCACGATGCCGTCTCCAGCATTTCCTGGAGGAAGCTGGACAAGGATCCAGAACTGCCAAACAGGTCACGCCAAGGTAGATTTAGAATTACTCTTGAGATTTCTAGGCATTGTGGGGGGAGTTTGCAGAGGTTACCAAATCCCTTTTTTTTTTTAAAAGAGTTAACAGCACAAAAAACGATGCGTGCCCACTCTTTCTCCGGTTATATTGCTGAAATAAAGAGGAAAAAAAAAACAGAGCATTTGGGCATGTGGGTTCTGTTCATTCTTGTCTTCCGTGCTGCTGATTTAGGATCAGTTCTTCCATTCTGTAAATCTGTTATCTTTTGCATCGGGTTGATTTTGAGAATGCTAAGGGGGGGGGGGGGGATATAATTAAATTTCATCGCTCAGACCGAAAGCTTGCTGTGTTTTGCTGTGGGGGGGGGTGTCCTGAATTTTCAGCAGTTCTGCCTGGGCTAGAGTCACCCCAGGGATCCTCTGAGCCCCAGAGGTGTCAATCAACTCACCCCACTCCCCTTATGTTCTGACCCTGGCTCCCCCCCCACCCTCCCCCTTTCTTTGGGGTGACTTCTGTTGTCTTCTGCTGCTTCTAATTAATTGGGGAGTTTAATCCAGTATCTCTCTAATCTTAAATGCCTTTAACTCCTAATCCACGTCTGTCATCTCTTAAAGTCGCTGTGGGTGTAAATTGGACTTGACAGCATTCCCTTTCCCAATACCTTTCATTTCTTGGTCTCACTCCCTACCCCGCCCCACACTTGCCGTGCCAAACGCCGCTTGCCCCACATATGTGCAGACGGGCAAGCATGTTCTGTTTCTCACATGTCCGCTTCAGTGCGTCTTTAAACGTGCCATGCTCACAGCCTTCCCAAATGCCGCCTTTACCTAAAACATACCGGAATGTTTTCAGGACACCCCGAGATGTTGACAAAATCATTTCGTTACGAGGTGGGCAGCCGATGAATTTAAGAAACAAAAGAAGTCTGGTAGCACCTGTTCTGACTCCTTTTTTTAAAATTTATTTAAAAAGGAACTGCAGCTCCAGGAGGTTCTGCCTTTTCATAAACGTTGGAAAATTAAACTGAATCCTAATTAAATTAAACTAAATGCTATTAAATCCCTTTGGAGGTTTTCCCCACCCTGGACTTAATCCAGCTCTCTGCCTCTCCTTGAGATGCTTAAAATACACGGGCTGCCTCCCTCTCAGACGTGGGTCTCTTGGCTAAAATGTTCTGATGAATCAGAACTAATATCTAAGGCAGGGGTATCCGATCTTGGCCACTTTTAAGACCAGTGGACTGAAACTCCCAGCAGGGCTGGCTGGGGGATTCTGGGAGTTGCGGTCCACAGGTCTTAAAGCGGCCAAGGTTGGACACCCCTAATCTAAAGATTGCATCTCCAGATCTGGGTAACCCCACAAGTAGCCAGTCCTCATAACCCACCGGTGGGACGCTCCGGGACCTTCCGAGGGAGGGCAGCTGCTTGTCCTGTCTGCCTGAGACAAAGAATCCAGGGGGAAGGGGCTTCCCACGGAGAATCTGACTTATTTATCGCCTCCCCAAGTTGCGTAACCCTTCCGGTTTGGGCAAACTGTCCCAGGCTGGTCCGACTCCCACAAACGTTCCCATAAATAAACTCTTTTCAACAACCTTGAGTTCCTCCCAGGATGTCTGTTTTCCCAGATACCTCAATGAAGCAAAGCATGGGAGGGGGGGGAGTTGTGTGTGTTTTTGCATCCTGAAGCTCTGGTTTGTTTTGTTTCCTGCGTTATGTTTCCCGCCGGGACTCTGCCCTCTGCAAAAGGCTTTCTGAGTTTGATCATGTCTTCATTTCTCAGTGTTTCAACCCCTCCGTACTGCCCCGTCCTTCTCTCCAAATTGCTCTGCAAAGCTGTTTGTGTCTCTTTCTTTCAAAGAGCTCATTATTTCTTCAGAAAAATTGAGGTACCCACTGCTTCACTTTTTTTGCCAGTTAAAAGCTGTAGGAATAAAAGTTTTATAGAGATGATAGATAGGTAGGTAGGTAGGTAGGTAGGTAGGTAGGTAGATGGAATGGATGCATAGAGAAAGAGGGGATGATAGATAGATAGATAGATAGATAGATAGATAGATAGATAGATAGATAGATAGATAGATGATAGAATGGATGCATAGAGAGAGAGAGGGAGAGATGATAGATAGATAGATAGATAGATAGATAGATAGATAGATAGATAGATAGATAGATAGATAGATAGATAGATAGATAGAATGGATGCATAGAGAGAGAGGGGGAGAGATGATAGATAGATAGATAGATAGATAGATAGATAGATAGATAGATAGATAGGATAGATAATAGATAGATAGATGGTAGGTAGGTAGGTAGGTAGGTAGGTAGATAGATAGATAGATAGATAGATAGATAGATAGATAGATAGATAGATAGATAGATAGATAGATAGATGATAGATAGATAGATAGATATAAAATAGACGATAGATTATAGATTATATAGATAGATGATAGGTAGGTAGGTAGGTAGGTAGGTAGGTAGATATAGATATGGACAGGTAGATAGATAGATGGATGGATGGATGATAGGTAGGTAGATAGATGGTAGGTAGGTAGATAGATAGATAGCTAATTGATAGATAGATGATAGGTAGGTAGGTAGGTAGATAGATAATAGATAGATGATAGATAGATAGACAGACAGACAGAAGGAATGAGAAAAAAGGAAGGAAAGAAAAAAAGGAAGGAAGGAAAGAAAGAAAGAAAAAGAAAAGAAAGTAACTTAAATCCTGAACTCAGAACACTTAAATGTGTCTCTGTTCCAGTCTCTCCAGCTTTTTCAATGATTCATCCTTAAGCCCATCCTACGGAATAACATTCTGTTTTCACAATCTAGTACCAAAGGAAGATGAGGTGATAAGAAAAATCCTAGAATGCGCGAAGGTGGACAAATTGACGAAAGGAGGAATCCGAATACTATCTTAACTTGGAACAAATGGGACATACAAATAAGTATGGAATCGTAGATATAAATAAGTAAAGAATAAGGGGACCACGAACATAAGAGATGAATATACAGACCGATATGGAACTGCTGTGTGATGGAACATTTTCTTCCTTTGTTGTTTTAATCTGGTTTTGTTTTGTATATGTGTTTAAAACAGTGTTTTAAACTGGCTGGGGAATTCTGGGAGTTGAAGTCCGGACATCTTCAAGTTGCCAAGGTTGAGAAACACTGGTTTAAAATAAAAATTCTGTTTTCATTTCTTTTTCTCCCCCAGGTGTATTATATTAACTTCTGTTTTTCCTCCCCCAGAAACTGCAGCCTTGGAGCCGTTGACCATCACTGCCATTGTCGGTGAGTGAGACTGGCCGAGCGATTTTCCCCCCAGCACAATTGGGGAAATTAGCAGGGGAAATCAGCCGGTTCCACTCTTCCGGTTTTGCAAGGCCGAAATGGCCTCACCGAATCCATGGGTTAGTCCTCGACCTACGACCAGAGTTGAGCGCAAAATCGCCGCTGCTAAGCAAGACAATTAGGAGGCAGGTTTCTGCCCCATTTAGCAACCTTTGTTGCCCCCGTTGTTAAGTGAATTGTTCAGTCAGTAACACGACTGTTCTACGGCTTCCCCGTTGATTTCACTCGTCTGAAGTGAAATCACGTAACCTCGGGACAGTGCCACCGTCATAAATACGAGTCAGTTGCTTCAGAAGCTTCTGGATTTTGATCACATGACCACGGGGATGTTGCAATGGTGGTAAGTGTGAAAAACGATCCCCTTTTTATAGTGCCGTCGTATCTTTGAATGGTCACTGAATGAATATTCAGTCAAGGACCACCCGATCGATTTCCATCAACGTGGCATCAAACACAGGACAGTAAAAGCCATTTGTAGTTCGGTTACATGCTAGAATACCATGGAAATTCCTGCTTTTGGGGGGGGTCTCTATGAAAATGATCAACGTTGGTGGGCATCTCCCTCCTGCGGCTATTCCAGGAACCAGGCCAGGGTCAGGGTCCCAAATAGCATCCAAAATTAAATCAGAGTCGGAGGCAAAGGATTCCTCAAAGTCCCAATTGATGAAGAGAGCCATGTTGGCACATCTGGGAAAACCTGAATCTGAAAGCTTCCGGGTTTTCCCCACCCAGCTGAAAGTTCAAGATCTTTCCCCCACACCCACAAGTTCCACCCCATGGTCCCATCTCCCACTGCCACACTGGCAGCTTCCATCCATCCAGTTCCGGTCAGACGCAGAGGTGCAGAGACAAAAGATGACCTTGGCTTTCTAGAAAGAATGTTGTTATGGCTACATAGCATCTAACTCCATACAATCCCCCCCTCCCATTTTCCCACCATAGAAAAAGGCATAGCGGAAGAATAGAAAGTGTGGCAGGCCAAAGAGCCAAAAGGAAAGATGGCTGACAGCCAGATTCTGACGTTCACTTGTCCTCTCTCTCTTCTCTGCCTTTCTTCCAGCACTCCTGATGACCATCGTGGCTGCAGCAGCCGTCAGCCTGTGGGCCTCTAGGAAAGCCAAGCCCCTCCTTGCCCGGCTGCCCCCCAAAGCAGCCTTTAAGCAGCTAATCCTAGTCGAGCGCCCTTGAGATTGGCTGGCCAGCCAGGTAAGCCCCGAATCTGATTGGATGGACGTAGCTGGACTCCTGTCCCTGGGAAGCTTCAACACAGAACCCATGAAGTGCTTACGATTCCTGACCAATGTATCTTGTCTTTTTATGCGCACAGAGAGAATTTGCACCCAATTCCTTGTGTGTCCAATCACACTTGGCCAATTCTATTCCATTATTCTATTTTTATTTCTATTCTATTCCATTCCATTATTCTATTCCATTCCATTATTCTTTTCTATTCTATTCCATTCCATTATTCTATTTCTATTCCAGTCCATTATTCTATTCTATTTCTATTCTATTCCATTATTCTATTTTTATTTCTATTCTATTCCATTCCATTATTCTATTCTATTCTATTCCATTCCATTATTCTATTCTATTCCATTCCATTATTCTATTCTATTTCTATTCCAGTCCATTATTCTATTCTAATTCTATTCCATTCCATTATTCTATTCTATTTCTATTCCAGTCCATTATTCTATTCTATTTCTATTCTATTCCATTATTCTATTTTTATTTCTATTCTATTCCATTCCATTATTCTATTCTATTCCATTATTCTATTTCTATTCCATTCCATTCCATTATTCTATTTCATTCCATTATTCTATTCTATTTCATTCCATTATTCTATTCTATTTCTATTCCATTCCATTATTCTATTCTATTTCTATTCTATTCCATTATTCTATTTTTATTTCTATTCTATTCCATTCCATTATTCTATTCTATTCCATTCCATTATTCTATTCTATTTCTATTCCTCTATTCTATTCCCATATTCTATTCTATTCTATTCTATATTCCAATACTTATTCCATTCTATTCTATTCTCTCTCTGCCTTCTGTACCTGCTTCCCCCCCCCCTCCCCTCCTCCTCCCCCCCCCCCGTGTAAATTGCGAGTTTTGCATTGCTTGGGGTTGAACAGCTTTTCTTTACGTCCTCTTTTGCGACGCTGTTACTTAATATATGTTCAGCTCGCCCCTCGTGATCTCACAGGCAAACAGAGATTGACATTAAACACAGTATTTTCTGGAGATGGGCATTGGGAGAACCTGGCAGTGTTCCAGCTCTGCCCTAAACAGCTTTGCTGATGACTGAGGAATTCTGTTGAGTTGAAGTCCACAAGTCTTGCCCTAGGCTTCCTCAGCCCAGCTGTTCCAGAAAGCGAAGCCCAGGTGGTTTAACGAGTTTCGCTCTTTCCTTTTGTAGGGAGGCAGAGGGGAGGGGGGGAAAATGGCTCCCCTCTCCATAGTCTGCTTTTGGGGCACGATGGAGATCCTCAATTATTGCAGGCCAGGCGTGTGGCTTCTCATCCAGGAAGCTTCTTGAGTTCTGCAACTGAAGGAGCTCCTTGGAGGCAAGATGTTCATGGAGATTCTCCACCATCTAAGTCACGATTGTCTCCGTCATCCGGGTCCCGGTTGTCCCAAGGGGGTTTGTTTTTCAAGGGGCAGCTGGTTTTCCTTGAAGACATTTCTCTTCTCATCCAAGGAATAGAATTAGAATAGAATAGAATTTTATTATTTGTATGCCGCCCTTCTCCGGGAGGACTCAGGGCGGCGAACAATTCAAGGGGAAAAAAAGGGGGAACATAAAAGACAAAATACAAATAATAAAAGTAAACAACAGTCACACAACCATACATGTCGAGAGGGGAGGGAACTCATCAACCCCAGGCCTGCCAGCAAAGCCAGGTTTTGACGGCTTTTCGGAAGGCCTGGAGAGAGGGGAGGGTCCGAATCCCTGCGGGGAGTTCATTCCAGAGGGCTGGAAGCTTCTTCTGCTCTGACCATGGTGGAGGGGAAACCACAAATCCCTTCCCTCTTCCACCATCCGCTCAGAACTGAAGAAGCTTCTTAGAGGAGAAGGAAAAACGTCTTCGAGGAAAACCAAAGCTTGGATGGGAAGGGAGACTTTTCAGGGGAAACAACCAGGAAAATCCAGCTGCCTTTTGCAAAGGCCC
Source organism: Thamnophis elegans (assembly GCF_009769535.1). Taxonomy (NCBI): domain Eukaryota; kingdom Metazoa; phylum Chordata; class Lepidosauria; order Squamata; family Natricidae; genus Thamnophis; species Thamnophis elegans. The sequence continues at coordinate 50,313 of NW_022473609.1, forward strand.
CTTTGGGGATTCAGAGCCCAGCCCCCCCCCACTCTGCCGGCTTCCTCCTCCTCCTCCTCCTCCTCCTCCTCCTCCTCCTCCGGATGTTCTCTTTGAGCCAGAAAAGCAAAATCCCTCTAAGGAGCCTAAACTCTCGTCTCTTACCTTCCTTTCTTGCAGGAAGTTGCCCCACTTGCTCCCTTCAAGCGAGGGGACTCCGTCACCCGACCCTCCCAGGAACCCCGGGCAAAAATCCACGGACCTGGAAAATTCTGGCGACCCAGCTGGGACTCCTAGCAGGAACCGAGACACAAAAGCCACATGGCTTGCAAGACCGTCGACATCCGCCTGCTCTGGAGCGGGAATTAAAAGACGTTGAATATTTACAATATTATATCCAGCTGCCTCTGGCGGCCTGCTTGGGCCTGTCCTTCCACAGCCGCGTCGCCCCGTGTCTCTCTCCACCAGGAGTCCCTGAGCCCAGGAGCATCTCAGACCAGATCCTGAGCTGGGATTCTTCCAGCACGTCAAAGCAGTGGGATCCCAGCTCCCTTTCCGGAGGTCCTGGGGTGATGGTGGTGGTGGTTACATTCTCCTGTTGGTGCTCCCCCCGTCCGGTGCCTCCAGGTGCCTTGGACAAGAGGCTCCCCAGAGGTCCCGGGTGCTCCGTCCCTGGAGGTTTTCAAGAAAGGGGCTGGAGAGGCAGACCTCCGTCTGAAATGGTGTAGGGTTGGGGTGTCCAAACTTGGGGACTTGAAGACTTGTGGACTTCAACTCTCAGAATTCCCCAGCCAACTTGGCTGGCTGGGGAATTCTGGGAGTTGAAGTCCACAAGTCTTCAAGTCCCCAAGTTTGGACACCCCTTATGTAGGGTTGGGCTGGGGGTTGGACTAGAAGACCTCCAGGGTCCCTTTCAGGCTCTGCTATTTGGGACGGCTGTCGGATTCCCCCACATGACAAAAAGTGGGTTTCGCTGCTCCTGCGTCGCCATCTTTATCTGAACACCCCCTGGTTGCGGAGAGTGTCGCTTCCTCCGGTGGTGGCTGAGAATGTGAGCTGTTTTGGGGTAGGAAAGGGGCTCCTGGGGGCCCTGCTTGTGCAGCACTGGGATTGACCTCTCCTCGTCTGAGTGGGGACATTAAAGATCATTTCCCAACCTTTATGGGGGCCTGGCTTCTTTTGGAATCTCCGCCCACTCATTAAAGTCCTCGCCACCCCTTTCTTCAGGCCCCACGTCAGGGTTCCAAATAGCATCCAAAATTAAATCGGAGTCCGGGGCAAAATATTGCTCAGAGTCCCAATAGATGAAGAGAGCCACGTTGGCCCATCTGGGAAAATCTGAAAGCTTCCCGGTTTCCCCCCCCCCCAGTTGAAAGTTCAAGATCTTGCCCCCACCCCACCCACAAGTCCACCCCATGGTCCCATCTCCCACTGCCACGCTGGCAGTTCCCCCCCCCCCCCCGTCCAGTTCTGGCCAAGTGCAGAGACGAAGGATGACCTTGGCTTTCTAGAAAGAATGTTGTTATGGCTACATAGCATCTAACCCCATACAATCCCTCCCTCCCGTTTTCCCGCAATGGAAAGTAGACAGTAGAAAGTGTGGCAGAGCTGAAGTCCATAAGAGAAGATGGCTTGCAGGCATGGCCCTCCTCCTCCTCCTCCTCCTCCTCCTCCCACCTTTACTCCCAGCCTTCCGTTCAGGCCCATCTTCCCCACCTGCTCCCAATAGCTCATTGAGAAGGACCCCAGCCAGAAAGGCTGCTGTCGTCTGGGACCTCTTCGAAAGCCCGAGGGTCTGCAGCCGTGGAATATCCTGCTAGCCCCAAACCACCCCCACCCCTGAAGGCGTAGTCGTGATCCAGCACCCACCCACCCACCCATCAGTCTTCCAGTCCAGGCAAAAGTGCCACCTTCTTCAAGCAGAAGTGATGGGCAACCATGTCCACGTTACGACCTGTGGACTTCAACACCCAGAATCCCCGAGCCAGCATGGTTCACACGTTTGAATGCACCCAGGTCGTAAGGTTAGCGTGGGTGTCCGCCCCTGTTTCTTGAAGCACCTTAAGCCCCACATCTTTAAAAAGAAAAACTAATTTGGGATAAAACCGGCCCAACCCAACCGCCCAGATTAGCTTCCTGGGTTGACATGTTAAGAGCACAATCGGATTAATGCTGTAAGGAGCTCAGGAGCAGCTGCTTCCACTTCCATCCAGTCCCGTAACTGGGATTCAGTGGCTTTGCGGCGCTCAGCTGGCGGCTGGCACATGAGCTCCAGCAGAGCTGCTAAGAGCCTCCCGGATGGTCCTCGGTGGTTAGTGGAAACCCCGGTTCCCCTCAAGGCATCGGCCGCGGATGGTGGCTGCGAGAGGAGCCCTCGGCCACCACCATGAGGCCAGCCGCGCCCAGGAGGGCCAGCTTCTCGGCCAACATGAAGTTCCGGGCCTGTCAGAAGTGCTGTCGGACCCCCAACGACGTGGACCTCTTCATCCCCTTCTCTCAGGAGAAGCTGGTCAAGCGGTGGAGCTCCATGGACAATTTGGCCGACCTGTCCCAGGATGGCGGCCGTGACCTGTCCCACCCGTGGGATCCGTGTTTCTTGTCCCTCAATGTTGGAGGCCAGCACTTCTACATCGCCGTCCGAGCGGCAGCCAGGTACCCCACCACCAGGATCGGGCAACTGGCCACCTGCGTGGATCCCGTGAAGAAGCTGGACCTGTGCGATGACTACTCGGTGCTGAGGAACGAGTACTTCTTCGACCGGGACCCTTCCGTCTTCAACTACGTCTTCCAGTTCTACCGCAGCGGCATCATGTGGGTGCTGACCGAGTTCTGCTCGGCCAACTTCCTGCAGGAGATCGAGTACTGGGGGATCCACATGAAGTACACCCAGCGGTGCTGCCGGATCCTCTTTGAGGAGAAGCACGACGAGCTGGTGGAGTACCTGAAGATCCAGCGGGAGCTGGAGGCCGAGCTGGACACGGTGGAGAAGGAAGAGCACTTCGAGGGGAAGTTCCTGGGCCGGTTCCGGAAGGCCATCTGGAACCTGATCGAGAACCCCTACTCTTCGACCCTGGCTAAAGTCACGGCCATCTTGTCCAGCCTCTGTGTCCTCTTCTCGGTGGTGGGGATGACCCTCAGCACGGTGAAGGAGATGCAGAGCCATACCGCCAAGGAGGCCATGGAGCACATGGAGACCGCCTGCGCCATCTTCTTCACCCTGGAGTACCTCATGCGGGTGGTCTCCACCTCCAGCGTGCAGCAGTTCTTCCGGGCGGCCTTCAGCGCCATCGACCTGGTGTCCATCCTGCCCTTCTACATCCAGGTCGTCTTCGAGTACCTGGGCGAGGAGGACGCCGAGGACACGGAGGAGCTGCACCAGATGCGCAACGTGGGGAAGCTGGGCAAGGTCCTGAAGCTCATCAAGCTGATGCGGATCTTCCGGATCCTCAAGCTGGCTCGGCACTCCACGGGGCTGAGGGCCTTCGGCTTCACCCTCCGGCAGTGCTGCCAGCCGGTCTGCTGCCTCCTCCTCTTCATCGCCATGGGCATCTTCACCTTCTCCGCCCTCATGCACTCCGTCGAGCACGACGTCCCGGGCACCAACTTCACCAGTATCCCCAACACCTGGTGGTGGGCGGCCGTAAGTCAACCCTCCTCCCCCCCCACAAACACACCCCTCTCCCCACTCCCTCCCCCCACGCAATCGGCTCATAATAATCGGAATAGCAGAGCTGGAAGGGACCTTGGAGGTCTTCTAGCCCAACCCTCCTGCTCAGGAAGGGGACCCTGGCCTATACCATTTCAGACAAGTAGCTGTCCAGCCTCTTCTTGAAAGCCTCCCGTGATGGAGCCCCCACCACAACGTCTGAGGGCTTCCTTGTCCCACTGATTGGCATTGTTCCAGCTCTGCCCTAGACCAGTGGTTCCCAAACTTGGCAAGTTTAAGGCTTGTGGACTTCGACTCCCAGAATTCCCTTGTCCCACTGACTATTGTCCCCATTGTTAGGAAATTGCTCCTCTCCTTAAGTTAGTTTCTATCCTTTGCTTCTCCTGCTGCCCTGGGGAGTAGTCTGACCCCTTCTTCTTTGGGTCCTGGAAGGTTGGTCCCATAGCTTCCCGAATCTCCTTCCTTGTTCGACTAGACCAGTGGTTCCCATACTTGGCAACTTTAAGACTTGTGGACTTCAGCTCCCAGAATTCTCCAGCCAGCAGAGATGGCTGGAGAATTCTGGGAGTTGAAGTCCACAAGTCTTAAAGTTGCCAAGTATGGGAACCACTGGACTAGACATCCCCTCAATGGTTCATCATGCGATTTAGCCCCCAGACCCTTTTTATCTTCTTTGGGGGTTAAGGCTTGGCTCCATCTTGCAGGAGAGTTTGCTTCAGCTCAGGAGGACCTCTTGCTCTTCTTCTCTCCTCCTCCTCCTCCTCCTCCTCCTCCAGGTGAGCCTCTCCACGGTGGGCTACGGGGACACTGTGCCGGAAACCTTCCTGGGCAGGGTGGTGGCCTTCGGCTGCATCGCCTTCGGCATCATCCTGAACGGGATGCCCATCTCCATCCTCTACAACAAGTTCTCCGACTACTACGCCAAGCTCAAGTCCCAGGAGGACAAGACCACCGTGGCCCTCAAGACCCCCCGCAAGCAGAGCCTCAAGGAGAGGCTGTGGAACAAGATGAACCAATGCTACTGAACCCACCACCACCACCACCACCGCAGAAGCAGCCGGCTCAGCCCAAGGACACCTCCCGGCCGGTAGACCCACCACCCTGTGAGGCTCCCCCCCCCCTCAGCTACACCTCCGCCCCATCAGAGAAGTCCCGCCTCCATACCAGGCTGGCCTGCTGTGCCAACGATGCCATCTTGGCTCGCTCGCACGCGGGGCAGCCAGCTGGCCAGCCTCCTTGACCCTCCAACCTGGCCTTCCTTTCCCTGCAGGTGCCTGAAGGGCCGAGATGGGGGTCAGAGGTGGCTGGTCCCCCCCCCCCCCCCCCGTCTATCCAGGGCTGAGCCACCCGGCCTAAAACTGCAGCTAGTCCTTGACGTGCAACAATTCGCTTAATGACCTTTCAAAGCTAGAACGGGTCATCGACCCTCGCCACGTCCCCGTGATCAGGACGCCTGGCGGCTGACTCTTATTTACGACGGTTGCAGTGCATCGTGGGGAGAAGCTGGATTCACTGAGCCACGGGGTCCCTGGCTTAACGAATGCAACAATTCACTTAATAACCACGGCAAGGAAATGGGCCGAAGCTCACTTAAAAGTCTCGCTTAGCAACCTACATTTTGGGCTTGGTGGTGGTCGTAAGTCGTAAGGGCCACCTGCACCTGTAACCCCCAACATCTGTTTAACCCTGGACGGTTCAGCTTCTGAAGAGACAGCTGGGAGGCCGTGGCTGGAGTTCTCTGGCAAGGCCCTGATGCCCGAGGGAGCCTCAGAGAGCCCCTGCCCTGGGTTTTCCCTGCCTTTCCCAAAGCAGGCGGAAGGCCTTCAGTTGGCTTTATCTTTTATCCCGCCTTTGTTATTTTTCATAAACCACTCGGGGCAACAAACCCATCTCCTCCTCCTCTTCCTCCTCCTCTTTTCCCCACCACAACAACCCTGTGAGGTAGACTGGGCCAAAAAAACAGGAGGATTGGCCCAAGGTCTCCCGGCCGGCTTTCACACCAGCTCAGGTGGGGCTAGAACTCCCTGTCTCCTGGCTTCTGGCCTGGCACAAACTAGGGCAGGGGGAGGGGGTGGGCAGAGCCCATCCTGAGCTGGGCTTTGTCTGCCCGGGGATGCCGGTCGGAGTCCCAAGGTCTGCAGCAGAATCGCCCTTCTAAAAAATGGGATTTAGGGATGGTGGCTGGCGAGAGTCAGCCCTGAAGGCTCTTTCGGCCGGCTGTTGGCTCTGCTCCAGCGTTTTTCACCCTGGGGGGCTTTGAAGGACTTGGGCAGGGGGTTGGACTAGATGACCTACAAGGTCCCACCCAAGTCCTATTTTATTCTGCTCTACTCAATTCCTTATTCAATTGTATCCTGCTCTACTCTATTCCTTATTCTATTCTACTCAACTAGCCTTCTACTCTATTCTACTCTATTCTACTATTCTACTACTTTACTCTCTTCTTCTAGTCTTCTACTCTATTATTCTACTAGATTATATTCTACTCTATACTACTATTCTACTACTTTACTCTCTTCTAGTCTTCTACTCTATTCTACTAGATTATATTCTACTCTATACTACTGCTCTATTAGGCTACTATTCTACTATATTCTATACTTCTACTCTACTACTATTCTACTCTATTCTACTCTATTCTACTCTTCTACTACTTTACTCTCTTCTACTATTCTTCTACTATACTCTATTATTCTACTATATTATATTCTACTCTATACTACTGCTCTATTAGGCTACTATTCAACTATATTCTATTCTATACTTCTACTCTACTACTCTATTCTACTCTTCTACTACTTTACTCTCTTCTAGTAGTCTTCTATTCTACTCTATTATTCTACTATATTACATTCTACTCTATACTACTGCTCTATTAGGCTATTCTATACTTCTACCCTACTAAGATGGGTGGAATTCCCCAGCCACCCAGCCAGCCTTGCCGTTAAAAGATTTGCCAAATCGTCCCAGGGAGCCTCCAGGAAGGGCCCCTTTCCCCGTCTTTCCAAAAAAAAAACCCTCCCCCTCTTTCAATCCCCTCTCCACCAAACCTCCCGATTTTGCTTACTGGGAAAATGCCAGGTGGTGGTGCCAGCTGAGACATAGATAACGTCTCCGTGCCCAGCAATTCTCCTTTCCGTGCCCAGATGAAATCTTCAGCATAAGGCAGTGTTTGCTGGCTGGGGAATTCTGGGAGTTGAAGTCCGGACATCTTCCAAGTTGCCAAGGTCGAGAAACACTGGCATAAGGGCTGCTGGACAGGGAACACACACACACACACACAGAGGAGGGGGGGTTCAGGGCTCCACCTGTTTCCTGGCCAATTCCAGGGCCGGTGGGAAGGAAGCGGAGATCCGGGCGCGAGGCGAAACACAGCCACAAAACTTTGTGCAACCAGCTGGAAAGAATTTTTTGCAACTCCACCTGGCCTGTTGGGGAGACGGAGCTGCGCCTCTCACTGCCCCGGCCTCTCCTCAGCCCCCCCCCCTCACTGGCACCCCCGCTTGGCACTCAAATGATCCACGCCACCAGATACTTGGAAGCCGTTTGTGTTTAATGCGGAGACGACAAGGAGGCACTTGGCAAAATCATCACAAGTATAAAAGACAAAATATTTACAAGTCTCGGTGCCCGGACAGTTTCTCATTTATATACATACATACATACACACACATATTTATAGACATTTATATAAATTAAAAGAGTTTGGCTATCTACAGTATAGTACATTCCACAGGGCGCAGTTCCAACTTGGGGGCAATTCGAACACGCAACTTTTCTCCCCAGGAAGACGGCATCCACCGCTGCACCCCGAATCTGGAGAAGCCCAGGTGGAAGTTGGAGGCTTCCCTGTTTGGTCCCAGCAGCCGTTTGCTCTTCGGAGGTAGACTGCTGCGGAACAAGGAGGCTCGGCTTGTTTCCCGTGGACGCTTAGCTGCAGCGAACCACAAATATATTTTCTCCTTTTTTTTAATAGCAATAGCAATAGCAGTTAGACTTATATACCGCTTCATAGGGGTTTCAGCCCTCTCTAAGTGGTTTACAGAGTCAGCATATCGCCCCCACAGTCTGGGTCCTCATTTAACATAGATAGATAGATAGATAGATAGATAGATAGATAGATAGATAGATAGATAGATAGATAGATAGATAGATAGATAGATAGATAGACAGACAGACAGACAGACAGACAGACAGACAGACAGACAGATAGATGATAGATAATAGACAGACAGACAGATATAGAGAGAGGCAGAGATAGATATAGAGGGAGGGAGGGAGAGATAGATATAGATAGGATAGATAGATAGATAGATAGATAGATAGATAGCAATAGCAGGTAGACTTATATACCGCTTCATAGGGCTTTCAGCCCTCTCTAAGCGGTTTACAGAGTCAGCATATCGCCTCCACAGTCTGGGTCCTCATTTCACCCAGATAGATAGATAGATAGATAGATAGATAGATAGATAGATAGATAGATAGATAGATAGATAGATAGATAGATAGATAGATAGATAGATAGATAGATAATAGACAGACAGACAGATATAGAGAGAGGCAGAGATAGATATAGAGGGAGGGAGGCAGAGATAGATATAGATAGGATGGATGGATAGATAGATAGATAGATAGATAGATAGATAGATAGATAGATAGATAGATAGATAGCAATAGCAGGTAGACTTATATACCGCTTCATAGGGCTTTCAGCCCTCTCTAAGCGGTTTACAGAGTCAGCATATCGCCTCCACAGTCTGGGTCCTCATTTCACCTAGATAGATAGATAGATAGATAGATAGATAGATAGATAGATAGATAGATAGATAGATAGATAGATAGATAGATAGATAGCAATAGCAGTTAGACTTATATACCGCTTCATAGGGCTTTCAGCCCTCTCTAAGCGGTTTACAGAGTCAGCATATCGCCCCCAACAACAATCCGGGTCCTCATTTCACCCACCTCGGAAGGATGGAAGGCTGAGTCAACCCTGAGCCGGTGAGATTTGAACAGCCGAACTGCAGAACTGCAGTCAGCTGAAGTAGCCTGCAGTGCTGCATTTAACCACTGCGCCACCTCGGCACTTAATCAGTGCTGGGACTAGCTAACATCACGAATAAGTCGGGCGCCACCTTTTAAATCAATTTCAAAGCCGGCAGGACGGTTTTCTTGTGGCAGTCGGTTCCACGGATTCAACGAGCTTCGTCTTGCTCTCCTCGGTGGCTAGTCTCTTCTTCCAGCAGCGGGTGGGCAGAGAGAGTCCAGGCTGCCTCCTTTGCATGCATCAGGCGGGATGATCAAAGCAAGACCCCCACCCCTGCACCCCCTCCCCAACTCCTCAATCCACGTTTCTAGAAATCCGGGGGGGGGGGAAGAAATTGGACTTGCGCCACAGAAACGGTTTCGTGTCCTCCGCAATTCACCCAAAAAAATGTGGTATTACAGGATTGTCCATTTAGGGTAAGGGGGCGGCTCCAACTTTGCAACATTAAGACCGTCGGACTTCAACTCCCAGAATTCCCCAGCCAGCAAAGCTGGCTGGGGAATTCTGGGAGTTGAAGTCCGATGGTCTTAATGTTGGAAAGTTGAATACTTTGGGTTCACGGAGCAAAGTTCCCAGCTGTTGTTCCCCCTTACAAAGGGTCTGCAGGACCGAGGTTTGGGTGTGATGGGAGGGGCCATCCCTGCGCCAGCCCCCCCCCTCTCCCCTGCCTCCCCTCCTCCCCCCCGTGCTCGGGGGGGGGGCGGGTGTGGCGGCTTCAGTGGCATCCGCAGCTGTCGGCCACCATCCCGTCGTACTGTTTCAACACCACCGTCTCGTCGTCGTCGAAGTAGAGCAGGTTGATGGAGAAGAGTTTATCCGGCACGCAGCAGGGCGTGTGCACCTCCGGGTTGAGCTTCAGGGCGTGCATGATGGACTGGACGGTGGCGTGGTTGGTGGGCCGCATGCTCTGGCCCAGCGGGAAACGGCAGGTGCCCTTGCAGTAGTAGGCGTTGTAGCCGTGCGGCGAGATGATCCAGCCCGTCCAGCCGATCTCGTCGAACTCCACCGGCAGCGGGTAGCGCCGGCAGGGCAGGGAGCTCTCGGCCGAGCGGGGGCCGCGGGTCCGGTTGGAAGGGGCCTCGGGGAGAGAGGGCAGACCTGCGGAGGGCGGGGAGGGGGGGCAAAGAGAATTGGCTCAGCTTCCCCCAGTCAGCATCAGCCTGTTGTGGAGGGTCCCAAGGGAGGCTACGGTGTCCCCCCCTCCATCCCCAAAACGCCTGGCCGCGGGTGACTCACTGGGGAAGCCGCTGGGCAAGGCAGCTGCCCGCCGCCCGTCATCCGTGAACAAGACCAGCATGGGCTTCTTGCTGGTGTGATGGTCCCTGCCCGAGGCGAACTGCACCGCGTGGGGGTCCAGGGGGGCCCCTCCCAGGCCCTGTACCGTCACAAGCAGGCCCTGGTTGCTGCTCTCTTCGGCCACCCAGTCGCGAACCTGGAAGGGAGGGGGGATAAGTTGGCATCCCGCTGGGCTCGAGTGAGCGAGCCAAGCCCCAGTCCAAAGCCCCCCCCTTGTTCTCAGCCCCCCCCCCCAATGCACATATAGGTGGGGGCATCAGTTGGCATCCCGCTGGGCTCGTGTGAGTGAGCCAAGCCCCAGTCCAAAGACCCCCCCTTGTTCTCAGCCCCCTCCCCCCCAATGCAGATATAGGTGGGGGCATCAGTTGGCATCCTGCTGGGCTCGAGTGAGCGAGCCAAGCCCCAGTCCAAAGCCCCCCCCTTGTTCTCAGCCCCCCCCAATGCAGATATAGGTGGGGGCTGGGCTCGAGTGAGTGAGCCAAGCCCCAGTCCAAAGACCCCCCCTTGTTCTCAGCCCCCCCCCAATGCAGATATAGGTGGGGGCATCAGTTGGCATCCCGCTGGGCTCGAGTGAGTGAGCCAAGCCCCAGTCCAAAGACCCCCCCTTGTTCTCAGCCCCCCCCCCAATGCAGATATAGGTGGGGGCATCAGTTGGCATCCCGCTGGGCTCGAGTGAGTGAGCCAAGCCCCAGTCCAAAGACCCCCCCTTGTTCTCAGCCCCCCCCCCAATGCAGATATAGGTGGGGGCTGGGCTCGTGTGAGTGAGCCAAGCCCCAGTCCAAAGACCCCCCCTTGTTCTCAGCCCCCCCCCCAATGCAGATATAGGTGGGGGCATCAGTTGGCATCCCGTTGGGCTCGAGTGAGCGAGCCAAGCCACAGACAAAAGCCCCCCCCCCTCCTTTTTTCTCAGCTGGCCGAACGCAGGGGCACCCAAGCTGCCTCCGCAATGACCCCCGGAGGGAGGCACTCACCGCCTGGGTGATGGAGAAGACCTCCCAGCCGAAGCCCTGCAGGGCCAGCAGCCGGGCGGAGAGCAGCTTCCTCCCCTGGGGGGCTTCCGGGTGGTCCTTGTCCAGCACCTGATAAACGCTGACCTGGGGAGGAGATTGAGAAACCGGGAGAGGGGGGGGGGAGGAGATTAGACAAAGCCCTATGTGGGGGGAGGATAACCCCAACCCCCTCCCCAGCAGCCCTTTCGGGAGCCTTTTCCCCCTGTGGACTCAGGGCACTCTGCACATGCTCGCCTAATCTGGTCGCCTCTCCTGAAAAAGGGAGGGAGGGGGAAGGAAGAGGGGGAGGAGGAAAGGAGGGAGGAGGAGGAGGATGGGAGTAAGGGTTGAAGAGGAGGATAGAAGGGAGGGAGAGGAAGAGGATGAAAGAAAGGGAGGTTAAAACGGAGGGGGAGGAAGAGGAGGATGGGAGCGGGAGGGGGAGATACACCCCAATAGACAATAGGAGCAAAGAGAGCCTCCATTGCCAGGGGCAGTCTATCTCAGAGGGCCAGGAGAGTGTAGATGGGAGGCCATGACTGAGATCAAGATGCCCTCAAGATGCAGCTGGCACCAGATGTGGGGAGAAGGGGCAGCTCTCTGGGGAAGCTCCGGGCCCACTGATTCCGGCATTAGAGGTCGGGGAATGGGTGGGGTGGGGGTGGAAGGACCCACCAAGGCCTGGCAGGACCAGCGGCAGTCGGGAGCCTCTCCGCTGGGCGTCAAGAGTGTCTCTGGGCATACCTGGCAGTAGTGCTGCCTCTGGAGGGCGGCCCCCTCGGCCCCCCTGGCCCGCAGCTTGAAGAGGTGCAGCTCGGCCGACAGCACCACCTCGTTCTTGGCCACGCTGGAGAGCAGGAAGAGCAGCTGCATCCGGTCGCCGTGAGCTGAAAGGGAAGGGCAAGTTGGCACTGGGCACCCCCACACAACAACCCTGCCCGGTAGACCAGGAGGAGGAATTGGGCGGGTGCTGCAAAATTGAGGAAGGGGGCAAATTTTAATGCAGAAAGGGATCGAATCTGAAGCGTCTCAGCTGGAGGGGGAATTTACTGCACACACACACACACACACACACACACACACACACACACACACACACACACACGGAGGGAGAAGGAGAGAGAAAGAAGGAGAAATAGAAAGAGAGGGAAAGAGAAAAAAAGAGGGGGGAGAAAGAGAGAGAAAGACAAAAAGACAGACAGGGAGAGGGAGAGAGACAGAGAAAGAGAAAGAGAGAAAAACAGAGAAAGAGACAGAGAAAGAGGGAGAGATAGAGAAAGAGAGAAAGAGGGAGAGAAAGAAAGAGGGAGAGAAAAAGAGAGAGAAGCAGAATGAAAGAGACAGAAACAGAGGGAGAGACAGAGAGAAAGAGATAGAGAAAGAGAGAAAGAGGGAGAGAAAGAAAGAGGGAGAGAGAAAAAGAGAGAGAAGCAGAATGAAAGAGACAGAAACAGAGGGAGAGACAGAGAGAGAAGGGGGGGGGGCTCCAGGATTTTGAGATGCTTTGTCAGTTGCCAACTCCGGGAGTGAAGTAGCCCCCCACCCAACAAAAGACCCCCCCTCCCTGGCCTGGGCATAGAGGCAGCTAGTCGGAAGGGACTCCAATTCCCATCTGAGTCCCCCCCTCCCCCCCCCCCCCCCCCGTCCAGGGAGAGCCCAGCCCGGTTTGGTTTAAAGAGAGAATCGCTAACTGGGAAGGGGGGGAGGGCAGCTTAGAAGACCTTCTAGATGGCCTTAGGCATTCCCACCCCCCAAGCCTCTCAGACTCCCCGCAGCTGTGGTGGGGAATCACAGAATAACAGAGCTGGAAGGGACCTTGGAGGTTTTCTAGTCCAGCCCTCTGCTCAAGCAGGAAAAGCGATACTCTTTCAAACAAAGGGTCCCCCCCTCAAAAGGAGCACCCCCAACTTCTGCAGGGAAGCCCTTCCCAAAGAGGGAGGGGGGGAGAAAGAGAGGGGCAGGGGCTTCTCCAATGCCTGCCCCACTGCTCCCTCTTTCTATTCTGGGTTTCCCAGTGGCAGCCCTTGGAATTAACCCCCCAGGCCTTCCCTCCTGTCACCCCCCCTCAAGCAGCAAAGCCCCCTCCCCTCCCCAGGGACTCACTCCTCTCCAGGAAGCTGCGGACGGTGTTCCCTTCCAGCAGGTGGGGGTCCTTGGTGACCCCGTCAGCGTCGGCCACGGTGTTGTAGAGGTCGACCATGTACTGGGGGGGCTCCTTGAAGTAGAGGGGGGGCTGCGGGGGTCCTTCGATGCCAAAGACCTCCAGCAGCTGCTTCAGGGCCTGGTCCCGGGTGTCTTCGGAGTCTTCGGAGCCCCAGGCGGGCTTAGCAAGGCAGGCAGGTGCCCAGGTGAGCAGCAACAGCAAAGACAGGAGCTTCCTCATCATCTCGGCTTCTGGGATTCCTCAAGAGGACTAGCTCCTCTGGGCTGGCCCAGGCCCCCTTTATACCCCCCCAGCAGAAGGGGCAGGGGCTGATGGGCCATCAAGGAAGGGCAGGGGATTAATGGGCCCGCTAACAAGGTGCCAAGCATCCCATCAGCTGGGTCCACACCTGGCAGGGCTGTGGATTCCTCAGGAGGGACACCCCCCCTTCCAATTGGGGTGGGGGGTGGGCTGTGTGTTTGTGGTTGGGGCTCAGCCGGCAGGAAGGAGTGGGGAGAATTCGCCCCCCCCCCCACAAACACACAGGCTTCCCGAAGAAGTTTATTGAGGATGGGAGGCTGTCAGCCAGATGAGTTGGCTCTCCGCAGGGGGCTAATGGGCATCTAATGGGGAGCAGTGGGGGGCCATTTGCAGACAGGAATTAGGGGCTTCTGAGAGGGGGGGAAGAGGGGGAGATGCCCTCCATGGAGCAGCCCTTCGCCCCAAATGCTGACCCTCCTGGCTGGGAAGAAAGCTCTCCCCCCCCCTCTCTCTTTCGAGGCACCAGATGTGAGCAGCCCCGATGATGCAATTTCAGCCCTGCACCCCCAGTCCAAGAGGGGGTGGTGGCTGGGGGCACGGGAGAAATGGGGGGGCTGTAACTGAGCCCCCTTGGAGGCCACACAATGCCCAGCCCCTGTGCCAAGGGCCTTTTGAAAAAGCACAACATGACTCCAGTCCTCATGGAATTTCAAGAGTTCCTGGGGCCCCTTGGAGCCCCATGTTTTACCAGAACTGGGGCAGCTCAGAGGGCCCCTGCTTCCCTCCACAACCTGCCCCCAATCGCTTCTCCCCCTTTTCCTGGTCTTTTTCAGCAAAGACGGAGGCCGGATAGATGACCTCTGGTTACTCAGGGGTGCAAGCAGCTTTGACACCCCTTGGTTTGCACCGAGCTCAGCTGCAGCCTTCATGTCTGAAAAGTCCTTAGAACTTTTTTTCTTCCCAACCTCATCGGATCCTCAGCAGCACCCAATCAGGACAGAGCTAGAAGGGACCTCGGAGGTCTTCTAGTCTGACCCCGCACCCCCCTCAAGCAGGAGACCCTTTGCCACTTCAGACAGGTGGCTGTCCAAGTCTCTTCTTGAAAACCTGCAGTGTCGGAGCACCCACAACTTCTGGTGGCCAGCAGTTCCACTGGTTAATTGTCCTCACTTTAGGAAGTTTCTCCTGAGTTCTCGGTTGCTTCTCTCCTGGATTAGTTTCCACCCGTTGCTTCTTTTTCCCTGCCTTCAGGGGCTTTGGAGAATAATTTGAACCCCCCCCTCCTCTTTATGGCAGCTCCTCAAATATTGAAACCCACCCACCCACCCAGAAGACATCCCTTCGCCCCGCATCCAAGGGCTGGTTTTTATTCCCGTTGGCCAACACCATCTGAGCAGCGGGGTGGATTAGATGACCTACAGGGTCCCTTTCCAGGTCTGTTATTGTATTCCATTCTATTCTAATTACATTCTCTATTCTCTATTCTGTTCTATTGTTTTATTCCATTCTATTATTTTATTCTCTATTCTATTCTATTCTATTCTATTCTATTCTAATTACATTCTCTATTCTCTATTCTGTTCTATTCTGTTCTATTATTCCATTCTATTATTTTATTCTCTTCTATTCTAATTAAATTCTCTATTCTCTATTCTATTCTATTATTTTATTACATTCTATTATTTTATTCTCTATTCTATTCTATTCTAATTAAATTCTCTAGTCTCTATTCTATTCTATTATTTTATTTTATTCCATTCTATTATTTTATTCTATTCTAATTAAATTCTCTATTCTCAATTCTATTCTATTTAAATTCTCTATTCTATTCTATTATTTTACTCCATTCTGTTATTTTATTCTCTATTCTATTCTATTTTTTTCTATTCTGTATTTTCTTTTCTGTTCCTTATTCTATTCCTGTTCTATTCATTATTTAATTTCATTTCATTATTTCTTACTTTTCAAATTTCTGGGTGCTGGATCTGCCAACCGATCAAGAAGGGAGATTGTACTTTTAGGAAAATTGTTCTCCCCATTCTAAGCTCTGGGCAGCTAGGAAAGACGGCCAAGGAAAAAAAACCCACACACCCCCCAAAAAAGGGGGAGCAGGAAAGAGCCAGCTGTGCCCAGTGACTACATTGGGTCTCTCTCTCTCTCTCTCTCTCTCTCACACACACACACACTCGATGAAGACCCTCTTCTGTAAGATTACCTACCCCAGGAGGGGTGGTCTGGGTGATGGACGGAGAAGGCCTTCCAAAGGGTGGGTGCTTTCGAAGGCCTTCTCCTATGTTGGATATCCATTTGTCTGAAGGTGGTGTAGGGTTTCCTGCCTAAGGAGGGGGTTGGACTAGAAGACCTCCAAGGTCCCTTCCGACTGCCATTCTGTCCTTGGCTTTCGCTTGGTTTTCATCCTGATTCAGTGGATTTACTAATGGTTTTTAGCCCTGTTGTAGAGCCTGCAAGCGAGAGTTGCTTCAATGGGAGACTGGTGCCTCGCCTGCTGTATCAATGGGTTTAATAAGAAATGAGGGGGGGGAGGGAGGGAGGGGGGATGAATATTAGGCTTGACGAGGGGTGTTAGATTTTAAAGTAATACGATTGCACATGTATACTGTCTTCTCTTATTATTATTTTTTAAACTAAGATATGTTAAGTATATTGATATGGAAGCATAAATGCCATCAACATAGAATGGAGTTTGCTCAGAAGCTGAAATACACCAATGAGAGGAAGAGTGGGAAACAGAGGAGAGAGGAAAGATGGGAAGAGAGGGATAGGAGAGAGGGGAAGGGGGGAAGATGAGGAGGATAAGGAGGAGTGGAAGGTAGAGAGAAAGATGGGAAGAGAGGGATAGGAAGAGAGGGTAAGGGGGGAAGATGAGGAGGATAAGGAGGAGTGGAATGAAGAGAGAGGAGAAGGAGAAAGGAAGGGGAAGTAGAGTAGGAAAGGATGATGGAGGGAAGAAAGGAGGTAGGAGAGAGGTAGAAGGAAGAGGTGTATGGAGAGCAGAAGAGCTAATAATGGGTTTTTATCTTTCTGGGCGTTGATGGCAAGAGGAACTGATGTAATTACTACTTAATACAATAGGATATTGGCTATGTAATAGTATACACGTGATTGTATGTTATGAAAATGGAAAATAAAAACTTTCTATGGATATGGAAGCATAAATACCATCAACATAGAATGGAGTTTGCTCAGAAGCGGAAATACACCAATGAGAGGAAGAGTGGGAAACAGAGGAGAGAAGAAAGATGGGAAGAGAGGGATAGGAGAGTGGGTAAAGGGGGAAGATGAGGAGGATAAGGAGGAGTGGAATGAAGAGAGAGGAGAAGGAGAAAGGAAGGGGAAGTAGAGTAGGAAAGGATGATGGAGGGAAGAAAGGAGGTAGGAGAGAGGTAGAAGGAAGAGGTGTATGGAGAGCAGAAGAGCTAATAATGGGTTTTTATCTTTCTGGGCGTTGATGACAAGAGGAACTGATGTAATTGCTACTTAATATAATAGGATATTGGCTATGGAATAGTATACATGTGATTGTATGTTATGAAAATGGAAAATAAAAAAAGTATATTTTGGAAAAAAAAAAAAGATCAATAAGACTTGGGGAGGAAGGGAGGGTCTTGAGGCTGCAGGCAGCCCTCCCCAGCCTGACCTTCGGCCCAAAGGTTTTTCTCATCTCAGGCTCACTGAAGAAACCCCAAAGTGGGCGGTGGTCCCTGTGGGGCAGGGGGTGGGGGGCCCTTGGTGGCGCATTCTGGGCTGGTTTGGGTGGCTGTGCAAACTCAGCCATCAGGCCCGGATTAAACCTGGAGAAAGGGCCGGTGTGGATGGAGAGCTGGACGTGGGTGACCCCCCCCCCCCGTGAAGGACGGGGGCACTTTGGGAGGGGGCGAGAAGAGCCTCCCTGCCCCGGCCTCCGTCTTTGCAGCCCCCCAAGGAGGAAACGCAGCCCGGCTGGAGTTGCAAGAGCAAAACCCCTTTTTCACTCCGTGATATGATTGTGTCCGGGACGCCAAACAGGCCAGCTGGAGAAATTTTATTCTTTATCCATTTTATTTCTTTATTTGTCCTCTTTCCAGGGTGGTGCAGGGGCTCTTGGGAGGGGAGGAGGAGGCCGCGGCTGTTGCCTTCATTTCTTTTCGCTCCAGAGGTGGGGCAGCCTGGCGTCTCCCGAACGTTTGGCTCCACATCTGCAGATCTGGATGACAAAGAGGCTGCGCAGCTCCCCAGTCCGGCTTTGGAAAGTCTTTGTTTCGTAACCATGAGGGATGCAGTGGCTGGCAGCGGCTCTCGGCCCCCCTGGGCCCCTGGGGGAGGAAGAGACACACAGGGGCAGTGAGGCAAGGGAAGGGCAAGGAAGGAAGGAGGGAAGGAAGGAAGGAGAGGGAGGGAGAGGGGGGAGGGAGGAAGGAAAAAGGGAAGGAAAGGGAGGGAAGGAAGGAGAGGGAAGAAGGAAGGAACAAGAAGGAGGGAGGGAGGAAAGAAGGAGGGAAGAATGAGAAGGAGAGGGAGGGAGGGAAGAGGGGGGAGGAAAAGGAAAGAAGGAAGGAAGGAAAAAGAGAAGGAAAGGGAGGGAAGGGAGAGGGAAGAAGGAAGGAACAAGAAGGAGGGAGGGAGGAAAGAAGGAGGGAAGAATGAGAAGGAGAGGGAGGAAGGAAGGAGAGAGGGGGGAGGAAAAGGAAAGGAGGAAGGAAGGAAAAAGAGAAGGAAAGGGGGGAAGGAAGGAAGGAAGCAAGAAGGGAAGAGAAGGGAAGGAAGGGAAAGGGGGAGGGGAGGAAAGGAAAAGGGCTCTGGGAAGGCAGATGAGACTAAGAAAAAGTGATGAATGTGAAAAGCAGCAACAAAAAGGGAGAGGGGGGGGTGATAGGTAGAGAGAGAAAAAGGGAGAGAGAGAAATCTAGGACAGGGGGAGATATCAGGATCAATCCAAAGGCATCAAGGGAGGATCTTGCTGAATTCTCTTCCTCCATCCTTTCTCTTCCTCCCCAGATGTTGAATTCCGCAGAAATCACACATTCCCAAAGGATGGCGGACAGGTGTTCCCCCTCCCCCCCCTGCACTCTCAGGTGGGAGGGGGGTTTCCTCCAGGCCAGGAGCACATGGGGCAGCCTCCCTGGTCTCTGTCCCCCACCTCTAATCCCAGGACCCCCAATACACACCCAGGAGGAAATGAAAGGGAGGGGGGTCTGGCTGGCTCTGTGTTTGTGAGAGAGAGAGAGAGAGAGAGAGAGAGAGAGAGAGAGAGTGTCTCCCTACCCCCCTCTGCATCTGAGCTGTCTTACCTTGAACATTGTCCTAAGCACCTTCCCAGATCAATTTCCTGAAAGATTTGCAAGACAAAAGAGGGGAGAAAAGGGCTGGTTTCCTTCCACTTGGCTCTGGGGGGGTGGGGGGGTGGGGGGGGGGCTCTCTTTACAAGAAGCTGCCCTCCCCCCCCCCACTCAATAATGGGTCTCATCCCATGCTGCAAATTCCCCTTGCAGCGTCTCCCACCGGCCCTTTGGGCACCCATGGCTGCGGGGGGAGGGGACGGGTGAGGCTGGCACCCCCTTCGACCTCACCCCTCCTCTTAAGGGCTTTGCCAGCCTGCCAGGCTTAAAAGGCTACCAGGACTTCTTTGGAGGTTGGGACCAAGCTCTGCCCAGGTGCCCGGGGTCAGGGTGCTGTGCCCACAGCCTTCTCTCAGCCACCCACCCACCCACCCACTCGGGATCTCAAAACCTGCCAACCGAGCAGTGGAATTTGGGGGGTTATTTCAGACATTGTTTCCGTATCTTGCCTTTAATTATTTTTAAATAAATAAGTCAAGGTGGCAAAGATACCTATAAATCAAGGTGGCGAAGAGACCTTGTCTTCCTCTCTCCTCCTTCCCACCACAACAACCCTCCAAGGTGGGCCCGGCTGAGAGAGAGAGAGAGAGAAGGGGGGGATTGTCCCAAGGTCACCCACTTCCAGGCATCTGCCCCTTTCCCCTCCTGGCATTCATGCCAAGAGATCCAGGGCAGCCTAAACAGATTAACAGAGCGGGAAGGGGCCTTGTAGGTCATCTAGTCCAACCCGCCCAAGCAGGAGACCCTCCCCCATTTCTGACAAATGGCAGTCCAGCCTCTTCTTGGAAGCCTCCAGGGATGAAGCCCCCCACAACTTCTGAAGGCAACTTCTCTTCCGTGAGCTTTGGGCCTCTTTGAAGTTACACCAGGCCTGAATAAGGGAGATCAAACCCATCCGTGGTCCACATCACCAATTTGTCTAAAATTACTCCAGGCACTTAGAGCAGAGATTCCCAAACTTGGCAACTTTAAGACTTGTGGACTTCAATTCCCAGAATTCTCCAGCCAGCTGGCTGGAGAATTCTGGGAATTGAAGTCCACAAGTCTTAAAGTTGCCAAGTTTGGGAACCCCTGACTTAGAGTAACCCCAAATTGCCCTAAGGAGCAGCCAGATCTGGTGTAGGAATTCCAGTTTTCTACCAAATTATGCGGCCGGGTTTTCTTAGGAAAAGCAGCCGTGGGAGAGATGCCGCTTGGATCCCATCTGGATCAGTGCCCCCTAATTCTTGCTTCTCCCCCCCCCCGCCCCGGAGACCCTTCGCTCTGGGATACCTCATGCCCTTGGGGAGGGGGGGAGGGGGAGGGGGCGCACCCGGGCAGACCTTCTGTTGCTCTCTCTTCCTCCCGTCCGCGTCCAGCACCACCTCCGAGTAGAGTTCCAAATGGGGCACCCGGTAGCAAGAGGCGCCTTGGCCCTGGCAGCCCCCCAGAGTCCGGACCAGGTGCTTCCCGTTGGGGCCCTGCAGGAGGACCCAGTCGAACCCTGTTGGCACACAGAAGGGCCCACCTGGCAGAGAGAGAGAGAGAGAGTCACCCACTGGGCACCAGCTGCCCACACCCCTGGGTCTGTGGCAAGGGCACATTTTGCACAAATAAGCATGTGAGCCTTTTGTGTGTTGCTTCTGGTGGACTTCCTTGGTTATTTGTTTAGTTGGTTGGTCAGTTGGTTGGTTAATTAATTAGTTGGTTAGTTGGTTGGTTGGTTGGTTAGTTGGTTGGTTGGTTGGTTGGTTGGTTGGTTGGTTGGTTAGTTGGTTGGTTGGTTGGTTGGTTGGTTAGTTGGTTGGTTGGTTGGTTGGTTGGTCAGTTGGTTGGTTAATTAATTAGTTGGTTAGTTGGTTGGTTGGTTAGTTGGTTAGTTGGTTGGTTGGTTGGTTGGTTGATTAGTTGGTTGGTTGGTTGGTTAGTTGGTTGGTTGGTTGGTCAGTTGGTTGGTTAATTAATTAGTTGGTTAGTTGGTTGGTTGGTTGGTTAGTTGGTTGGTTGGTTGGTTGGTTGGTTAGTTGGTTGGTTGGTTGGTTGGTTAGTTGGTTGGTTGGTTGGTTGGTTGGTCAGTTGGTTGGTTAATTAATTAGTTGGTTAGTTGGTTGGTTGGTTAGTTGGTTGGTTGGTTGGTTGGTTGGTTGATTAGTTGGTTGGTTGGTTGGTTGGTTAGTTGGTTGGTTGGTTGGTCAGTTGGTTGGTTAATTAATTAGTTGGTTAGTTGGTTGGTTGATTGGTTAGTTTGTTAGTTGGTTGGTTAATTGGTTGGTTGGTTGATTGGTTAGTTGGTTGGTTAGTTGGTTGGTTGGTTGGTTGGTTGGTTAGTTGGTTGGTTGGTTAGTTGGTTAATTAATTAGTTGGTTGGTTGGTTAGTTTGTTAGTTGGTTGGTTAATTGGTTGGTTAGTTGGTTGGTTAATTGGTTAGTTGGTTGCCTGCTTGGTTGGTTGGTTGGTTAGTTGGTTGGTTGGTTGGTTGGTTAATTAGTTATATGGTTAGTTAGTTAATGTGGATGCGCCCACATTAAAAAATGACAATAAAGGTTATCTTATCTCATCTCTTATCTTCTTATACCTTATCTTATATCTTACCATATCTTATATCTTATCTTATCTGGTCATCTTATCTTATTGTCTTATATCTTAAAAGATAAGATCTGCTCTGATCTTATCCTATCTTGTCTATTATCCTATCTTATATCTTATACTGTATCTTACATCTTATTTCATATCTTACAACATACCTTATCTCTTATCTTCTTATCTAATCTATCGTCTTATCTCTTATCTTATCCGATATCTTTTATCTTATCTTAATTGGGTTGCCATGGAGAGATGAGCCTGGGGTAGGAAGTTGAGCCAGCCTTTCGTGTCCAGAGCTCTGCCTGGTTTTATGGGGAGGGGGGAACGGCCTCCCCCCATTCCAAGGCAGCCCCTCTGTCCCTTGCAGGCCAGCCCTCCCCACCCTGGGACGCCAAGCGACTCTCCTGCTCCCTCTGCCAGGGCCCCGCTTGGCAAGGCTGAACTCCACCTGGCTGGTGGCCCCAGCTGGCTCACCTTGGGAGGGTGGGGGGCCGGCACACCTGCCCACGTCCAGGGTCTGCTCCAGAGGGGAGTCGGGGAAGAAGGTCTTCAGGGCGGGTGACCGGAGGCACTCCTCCTCTGGGCTGGCGTTGCATTGGCAGCCTTCCACCACTTCCACCTGCCGAGGGCCGTCCCGAAGCCACCATTCCTGCACCAGGAGGCGGGTGGGCTCACAGCAGGAGCCGGCTGGGCAGCAGCCGTCAGAGTGTGGGTCTCCCCTGGGCCTGGCTGGCCACTGCAAGGGCGTCTCCTGCAAGCACAAGGGGAGGGGGAGGCTAGGTCAATGCCTGGGCATCAGGGAGAAGCCAACTGATGCCAGGGGAATGACGAGGTCAGGATGTCCCAGGCAGGAATGGCCCCAAAAGCCCTTTCTGGAGAAGGAGAGAGAACTGGGGGCCATGCGACCCTCATTCCTGCCTTTGGAAGAGCCCCAAGGATCACCCACTCCTTCCTTCCTTCCTTCCTTCCTTCTTCCCTCCCTCCCAAGCTACCTACCTATCTCCTTTCTCCCTCTTTCCTTCCCTTCCTTCCATCCTCTCTCTCCCTCCTTTCTCCCTCTTTCCTTCCTTCCTTCCTTCCTTCCTCTCTCTCTCTCCCCCTCCTTTCTCCCTCTTTCCTTCCCTTCCTTCCTTCCTCTCTCTCTCTCCCTCCCTCCTTTCTCCCTCTTTCCTTCCCTTCCTTCCTCCCTCTCTCTCTCCCCCTCCTTTCTCCCTCTTTCCTTCCTTCCTTCCTCTCTCTCTCTCTCCCTCCTTTCTCCCTCTTTCCTTCCTTCCTTCCTCTCTCTCTCTCCCCCTCCTTTCTCCCTCTTTCCTTCCTTCCTTCCTTCCTTCCTTCCTTCCTCTCTCTCTCTCCCTCCTTTCTCCCTCTTTCCTTCCTTCCTTCCTTCCTTCCTTCCTCTCTCTCTCTCCCTCCCTCCTTTCTCCCTCTTTCCTTCCTTCCTTCCTCTCTCTCTCTCTCCCTCCTTTCTCCCTCTTTCCTTCCTTCCTTCCTCTCTCTCTCCCCCTCCTTTCTCCCTCTTTCCTTCCTTCCTTCCTCTCTCTCTCTCCCCCTCCTTTCTCCCTCTTTCCTTCCTTCCTTCCTTCCTTCCTTCCTTCCTCTCTCTCTCTCTCCCTCCTTTCTCCCTCTTTCCTTCCTTCCTTACTTCCTCTCTCTCTCTCCCCCTCCTTTCTCCCTCTTTCCTTCCCTTCCTTCCTCCCTCTCTCTCTCTCTCCCTCCTTTCTCCCTCTTTCCTTCCTTCCTTCCTTCCTCTCTCTCTCTCCCCCTCCTTTCTCCCTCTTTCCTTCCCTTCCTTCCTTCCTCTCTCTCTCTCCCTCCCTCCTTTCTCCCTCTTTCCTTCCAGGGCCACATCCGGAAGAGGGGAAGCCGTCACCCCCAGGGAAGGAAGCCTCACCTCAAGGGTCCCGTGGGAGTCCAACAGGGAAAGCTCTCTGGGAGGACCCGAAGGGGGGGATTTCCCCCGGCCACAGAGGCGCCTGCACAGCCCCACATCAACGCTCACGGGGCTGCCCGAAAGATCTGGGGAGGGGGAGGAAAAGCAACAGGATCAGGGTCTCACCCAGCCCCCCCACCCAAAGCCTCGTGCTTCCATAGCACCCCGAGACCCCCGACATTTCAGATAGCCAGGATTTCAGGTGCCCCTCCTCCTCCTCCTAAGCCAGGCTTTAACCAGAGTTTTGTGCGGGTGAGGAGCAAACTTGCCGTGTGGATCAGATTTCCCCCCTTCATGGATTCAGATTGAAGGAGTCTATGCATCAATATTGGCCATTTGCTTTTATTACGAATGGCTTGGGTTCCTACATAATTGTTACCGATTAAACCAATATTTGCTGTTTGCTTCTGATGTGATAGAAGTTTGGAAGTTTGGAAGTTTACTGGCATTTGTATGCTGCCCACTCCCTAGGGACTCAGGGCGGCTTACAGACAAAACAAGGGAATATATAAAAATTAAAATAGAATACAGTTGTTCAAAATTACACAACATACCTACTACTTAAAAAGGGGCTGGATGCTAATCAACAGCCCCCAGCCTGCCGCAACAACCAGGTCTTAGTAGCTTTACGGAAGGCCGGAAGAGTAGGGAGGGTCCGGATCTCTACGGGGAGATCGTTCCATAGGGCTGGGGCAGCAACAGAGAAGGCCCTCCCCTGGGGGGGGTGGCCAGCCAACATTGACCGGCCGATGGCACCCAGAGGAGGCCCAATCTGTGCGATCTTATAGGCCTCTGGGAGGTGACTGGCAGGAGGCGGTCTCTCAGGTAGCCAGGTCCGATACCATGTAGGGCTTTAAAAGTAATGACTAGCACCTTGAAGCGTGTCCGGAGACCAATAGGCAGCCAGTGCAGCTCGCGGAGGATAGGTGTGACGTGGGTGTACCGAGGTGCACCCACAATCGCTCGCGCGGCTGCATTCTGGATTAGCTGACGTCTTCGAACACTCTTCAAGGGCAGCCCCATGTAGAGCGCGTTACAGTAGTCCAGCCTAGAGGTGACAAGGGCATGAGTGACCATCCGAAGGGCCTCTCAGTCCAGGTAGGGCCGCAACTGGTGCACCAGGCGAACCTGGGCAAATGCCCCCCTTGGTCACAGCCAACAAATGGTGATCTAAAGTCAGCTGCAGATCCAGGAGGACCCCCAAATTGCGAACCCTCTCTGAGGGCCATATAATTTCACCCCCCAGGCTTGGGAGGGAGCATCAATAGCCACTCGGTCTTGTCGGGAGTAGAAAACATTCATTCAGAATTAAGCTTTGTTCTTGTCTTCCGCTTATATTATTATATACTGTCAGAAATGAGTTGTTTTTTTTAGCTTAGCTAAAAAAGCTTCAAGAGCCGAGGTGGCGCAGTGGTTAAATGCAGCACTGCAGGCTACTGCTAGATCAGCAGTTCAGCGGTTCAAATCTCACCGGCTCAGGGTTGACTCAGCCTTCCATCCTTCCGAGGTGGGTAAAATGAGGACCCAGATTGTTGGGGGCAATATGCTGACTCTCTGTAAACCGCTTAGAGAGGGCTGAAAGCCCTATGAAGCGGTATATAAGTCTACTGCTATTGCTATTGCTATTAGCAAATTGTAACCTTAATACTGGATGGCGTTACTGCAAATGTTACCTCACTGCTGCCTCTCGCTTCTATTCTTGGCTTCCAAGTTAGGCACCTTCTTGAAACCATAGAAGAAATTGTTACAGAGGAATATCAGGCCCCATAGATAAAGGAACCAAACTAGAGAGTCATAAATCCTTAAAACTTTCTGCCAAAAAACAACTTGGCAAAGGGGAGGGGGGCTGCCACCCCCTACTCAAGGCTGTAGGAATCCTCCATAGATAAGGGAGACAGAGACAGGAGCTTGAATAAAAGGATGCTTTAAAGATCACGTTGATAATGAATCTTTGTCTCTGATCGGATAAACTTTGTTTCTATCTGCCTAAAATGCATATAATACTCTGGGCCCCTCTTGCAGGGGGCGGCTCTTCCTTCCATGCATTTATTAGTGTGTTTTGGATATAGTTTTGGTCACCCGGATTTTGCTACGGCCATAAATAAAAGCTGATATATATATTTTTTTTGCAAGCCTCGCCTGGAATCTCGTGTGTTGTAATATAGTTCCTTGTGTAGGTGTGTGTCCCCCATGGCCCAGTTCATACCAGGGCATGCAGAGCCACGCTGAACCACACAGGAGAAAACAAACTCCTAAAACTCCATAACATCCTGATAGTTCATAACATAACATCCTGAGATGTGCCCTACCAATGACGCCCAGGATTTGACCATATATAGACAGAACTTCCCTGAAGCAGTAGATTAGAAATTGTACTTTTACAGGCTGTTTTTAACCACATGCTATTGCTCCTCCTGCCTTTGTCCTATCTCAAAAAAAGGGGCTCACAGACCCCCAATCTGGGTCGCTCCATCCCGAGAAAGCTCGTGTCCGTGTCTTTTCTCAACATTGGCCTCATGGACGAACCACGGGAACGTTACATTTGGTGACCCCGATGTGATTCGAACATGCAGCCTTACACTCTTGGGCATTTCAGTGGATGGGGGGAACTGCTGGGACCGTAACACTTTAAGCAGAGTTTTGTGCGGGTGAGGAGCGAACTTGCTGTCTTGGTCAGATTTCTCAACTCTCAAACCGTTGCCCCCCAGTCTTGCCCCCCCCCCCAGGGCCATTTGCAAGGAGAGAGGAAGGGAAGCGGCCTCCATCCAACATCTGGGAAAGCCGAAGTTTGCCCCAAAGAGGTTTTTTTTTCCAAAATGCAACTGGATTTTCTTGGTTTCTTTTTCTCCTTAAAAACATTTCTCTTCTCGCTCGAAAAGCTTCTTCGGTTCTGAAATGTTTTCAAGGAACCCGAGAAAGTTCAGGTGCCACTTGGAAACCGTGACCTGGATGAATAAAAGAAGAGTTGGAAGGGACCTTGGAGGTCATCTAGTCCAAGCAGGAGACCCTGCACCATTTCTGAGAGATGGCAGTCCAGCCTCTTCTTGAAAGCCTCCAGGGATGAAGCTCCCACAACTTCTGAAGGCAACTTCTCTTCCATGGGTTGATTGTTTCTCACTGTCAGGAAATTCTTCCTTATTTCCAGGTTGAATCTCTCCTTGGTCAGTTCCCATCCATTCTTCCTTCTCTGGCCTTCAGGTGCTTTGGAGAATAGCTTGACCCCCTAACTCCTCTCTGTGGCAGCCCTTCAAATATTGGAAGATTTCTGTCATGTCTCCCCTGGTCCTTCTCTTCCCTAGACTAGCCAGGCCCAGCTCCTGCAACCG
This sequence comes from Thamnophis elegans, assembly GCF_009769535.1. Lineage (NCBI taxonomy): Eukaryota > Metazoa > Chordata > Lepidosauria > Squamata > Natricidae > Thamnophis > Thamnophis elegans. The sequence continues at coordinate 76,849 of NW_022473609.1, forward strand.
CTCATCTTATGTTTGAGCCTCCAGTCCCCTCATCATCTTCGTTGCTCTTCTCTGCAATCTTTCTAGAGTCTCCACATCTTTTCTACATCGTGGTGACCAAAACTGGACGCAGTTATTCCAAGTGGGGCCTTTCCAAGGCCTTACAAAGTGGTATAAAGTGGTACATGACCACGAGATTCGCTCTCCTCCTGCCAACTTATCCGTTTCTCCAGAGTTATTATTCCAACGTCCATCCCTCTTTTTCTCCAAAAATCACTTGCCTAGTTTTGTTGCCTTTATCTTTGCATGTAAGGTAGGTTAGCCTTGCCTAATTCCAGAGTCGAAAATGGTCAGAACTGATTTGGCATTTTATCCCTTGCAAAATTCAGCCCTCCTGCAGCTCCAACAGTAACTCTGCGTATAATAAAATGCCTGTAAAACCGGTTTGCCTCTTTTTTTGGCATTCCCAGACACCCACCTGGGTCTCCCATTTTGCATCCCATTTAACGGGAATTACGGGATGATATTTCCCTTTTCCCAAACAGCCTCCTGCTGGATGGATATTCAGAATTTGACTCTCAAAGCAATTTGTGGCCGGCAAGCACAGAAGACAGCAGAGAACTTCCCTCCTACCCCCCAATCCGTATTATTGTCTCATCATCACATTATCACC